>NW_009916193.1:27995-38917 GCF_000696875.1 Nestor notabilis | reverse complement strand
GCAAAAATGTGGCAATTGTGGCTTGGGGCCTCTTGCACAGTCTATGACTCCTGCCATAGTGAGCAGTGAGCATGAGAGAGAGGATGGGACAGCTGGCTGGGGCACAGCACAAGGCATATGGCACTGTGGAATTTAAAATAAACAGCAAAACAAAGATACTCGGAAAAGCAACCGCTGCCAGAACAGGAAAGCAAGACTTTCCAATAGATACCTTGGCAGCAGTCACCCTGTCGCCAGGCACAAGCTGGACAGAGCATCCATCTGCCTCCTCCATCGCATTTGCCTCCAGCTCTGACTGCTCCATCCTTGCTTCTTTCCTCCTCTGCTCTGGGGCTGTGCCATCACAGCTATTAGTTTTACTTTCTCTTCTTTTTCCAGTTCTGTTTCTGTCTTTCTGCATCCTGCATAATTCAGTGAAAATGTTTGTGATAAAAATCAGCAAGACTGAGCTGTTACTGGTATTTTACAGTGATGGCTAGAGCAAATGCTTTGGAAACATTGTAGAGAGAAATATAAATACTGTAGCTAAGGGCTATAATTCTACCTGAAATGCCAAGTTCTATAACCAGCATAGCTTGATTGTACTGAAAAGCTAAATAATAGACTAAGTTACTGAAGGAAGCTGTAAGTATCTATTTATGAGAAAGAGAAATGTTTGTATTGTTACGCAAAAGTGTTGAGTAGAGGCATTGTCTAACACTGTGATGAGCATCTAGCCTGCAATAACATTCAATTCAATAGCAAACTGAAAATATTTATAAAAATAAATTGCAAACCCAGAAAAAAATTGCTCTTTAAGAGATTAAATTTAGAAATGGGTTTTTTTCATATGTTATTGAGTGAAGCAGGAAAATAATATATATGCGTTATTTTAGAAGTTCTCATGAATAGCCACAACTGTCTTGAAGAGTCTTAAATGCGGTTGTCTGGTATTGGGAGGGTGTTGGGGTTTTTTAATAGCATGTACCACCAACTCATCTGAATGGAGATGAGACTTCCTCTGGCAAATGAAGAGTTCTGCTCCGAGAATAGCCTGCCCCCAAAGTGAAATAAACTCCACCAGCTATAAAGATGGTTTTGTTCCTGAAAGTGTTCATGCTAAAGATTTTACTGGCATTGCTTTGTCACAGGAGGATGTTAAGTAAGGGTGCTAAGTGAAAGTGAATTAGTTTAAGTGCGCAAAAGCCTTGTTTAGATGCTCCTTTTGAGATTTAAAGTAGTGAGGAATTAAGACAGCTTTGTTTGTGAATGAGGACTGCACCCTAGGGATTAATACATTTTTACTGATGCACTTTTATTTTGCATGTTTAGTTAATTCAGCTTCACTTTCCTAACCATGCTGGTGCAGGCACATCTCAAGGGACAGAGACATGAGGCACTGCAGAGACCTACTCAACTACATTGTCTAAGTGATGACAAGATGAAAGATGAGTTAATTGATTGCAGATCTTTATTTTTGGTAAGTTTGAAGAGGCATTTTCTCTGTGGTTTTGTGTACATAAGCATGTTGAGGAAAGTTCAGACAATTTAAATAAAAGAATGAATTCAGAACACATTAAATCACTTTGCCTGAAAAGCCCCCACTAAGGTCCCTTTAATTTTGAATAGGGAGTAGTGTGACATGCACTTCTAGCGACATGTAGCTTGACTCTCCTGGTTGTTTATTTCTATATCAGATCTAAATGTGTGACACAAATGTGTCACACCAAAATCAGTATTTTATTCTTGGCCTCCCTAATAAGAGTAGCAAACACTAAAAGTCCAGAAATACAACTAAATCTATTTATGTCAACTAATGTGAATTTTTTTCTATTTAGTTGTTAGAACTTCAGGCTCCTTACAAATTTGGAGTGCATTCACTGGTCAGGCAAAGATTTTATTTCTTTCCAAGTATAATTTCTTGTTTGAGTAACCCTGCAACTTTTTCACCTGGATATTTTGCTGTTGCTATGGTGGCAGAATGGGTTAAAGGACATCAAAATTACCTCCAATAATCAAGGTTGATGGGCAGCAAATTTGGACTGTTTTGTGGTATAAGCCCACTTGTTGGTTGTTGTCACACTTGCTTACCTTAGGCATCTAACTTGGATTCTTAAGCTTCTCTTGGCTCCATTCATAGGAAAAAGAAAAATAAGGTTTTTCAGAGAGCAGTTCAGAGAATCTTTCTTTCTTTTTCAACTACACAGGAACCCAGGGGTGACTACCTGTGTGAATAGCCTCCTCCTGTGTTAGAGATTACTGTTCTTCCAAAAATTAAAGCAGAAAATCAGTCTTAGAAGATGGTAATCAGTTTAACCACTAGGTCTGCTAATGACCATGTGCCTTGCTCTTTGCCAACAGCGATGCAGTACCTGATTGAAACAAAGGTGGTTATATCATATTTAGTCAAGTACTGTGTGTTTGTCACTGTTCTTAGCATCAGCTTTCAGCTTAGAGAGAGGCTTGTACAAAGAACTCAAAAATAATTATCTTTTAATTATACAGCAACTTTCAGTTGTTCACGTACATACTTGGTCTTCAAGCTGGAGAAACGTCTAAGATGCTGCCAAACAGGCTGCAGCTGAGCACACACTGTTGTTTAGTTTACTTTCAACAGGAAGCAAGGAGCACAGTGCAAGATTAGCTGCTTGATTAGCTCTTTGATGTATAATGTATAAGCGTGCCTCTGAGTTTGAAGTCTTGTAGAGCATGGGACTGCTTGTTGAGAAGAAGCATAATAATTCTGTGTTGAACCTGCTTTAGCAGCTTCAAAATGTCCCAAGTAACAATGGGACTTCCTGCAAAAATATTAGTTCTTTAGACGATCTACAATTTATTGATAATGGATTTATACCCATTATATGCTGATGGGACTGCCTACATGGTAGAGCAGTTAGAAAATTTGTGGGGGCGGCAGGGGGAGATTGTCCATTGTTTTAGAGGAATTTCAAGTATTAGGAGGGTATTTCATATTTCAGTAGTTTCAAATATAAGTTTCAGTGCTGGTGTGTTGCAGACGTCCAGGTACTGCATGACAGCAGTTGGGCAGTTGTTCAGTTATTGAAATGCCTGCTCTAAAATGGATAGTTTGAGCAAAGAATACACATCAGCAGGTGAAACATGGTTGCTTTCTGTTCAAGTTTGAGAATTTGAGTTCAAAATCTACTAGTGCTACTGAAGTCATTGAGACAGTATTATCCAGAAGGAAATTAGCTACAAGATGGAGAATTGACATGTTTTCTGCCTATTTACATCACACCTTTTCATAAACTTTTAAGAAGTGTAAAAAGTTCATTTTTGCCGTGTGTTAACAGATGAAATAGATTTACCTGCTTCCCCTAGTGGCTGAGAGATGTGGTAAGTGTTGGTAATGCACATTAAGATCCTCAAATGGGAAGGAAGTCTTAGAGCAGTGCCTGACGTTGTTTAAGAGTTTGCTGAAGCCTCCCCTAAAGGAACCTGCTCTCTTCCCCAGATACTGCCTACCGTTCTGCTTGTGGTTTCTGCCACATGCAACAGATGGTGCTTAATGTTGTATACGTTCCTTATGTGCAGCTTACCCAGAAATTAACCTTGTCTAAATTGCTTATGACAGAAAATGTTAAAATATCACTCAGGCATACTTTCTTTCCAGTGCTGCTTTCATTCCTTCTCCTCTAGTTTTATTAGGGACTTCTAAAAATACCATTTGCACTTTTGGTGGCTGGTAGCATAGATTTTTGCCTTTTCCTTTTCAAGAGTTAGAGGACAAATTATAACTCATGTTCTTCTGTAGTTAAGAGTGAACAGAAAATCTGTTAAAGCCCTCCCTTATACAAAATCTACTACAATTATATTTTTGGATATCTATTCTTAAATGTTTTTAGCTCAAGCTATTTAAAAAATTATAACAGTTCTCAGCATTTGACTTCAACTTTTACAGTGGTTGTAAAGTGGTGGAAAACTGGCGCTAGTTCTTCTTTTTTGTACCATTTTTCCATCACAGAAACTCATCATCACTTTGCACACTGATGAGCTTTTTGCTCAGTAACAAAAATAGACTCATCAAAAATTGAATGCCAAATCATATATACTAAGCAGAAAGCCTATGAAGTTACCTTGATGTTACACTGAAGGCAGAAGTTAGGTTGCCTCTGTCTTTCAATCAGCAAATGCTGTTGCCATGATAAAAGCCTTGATTTGGGAAGTATTTTAATACATGAAGATTAAGGAAATTAAGATCTTATATTCTTCTAAAATTGCTTGAACCACACAGTGAGATTTCTTGATATGCAAATCGTTTAACCCAGCATAAGCAAATATTTCCTCCCTGCCATTAAAGAGGGACCTTTTGAGATTAAAAACCATTTTTTGAGAACATTAAGTGCTTGTGGATACAATACAAGCTTGGGCTACTGTAGAATAATGCAGATGTCAGAGGGTTGAGAAAGGGTTTCTGTATCATTGAGTATACGCAAGATGATGAGGATGACTTCAAAAATTCAGTCATGGCTAGTATTGTGATAAATGAACTTAATCTTTCATATCACTAAGGTTTATTCTACAAATTGAAATAAATAATCCATCCCTTCAATCTGAATTAAAAGTGTTGGTGCTGTGCTCTTAGAAGCACATCTTCAGCTCTTAATTCACTTTTTGTACCTTTAACCTTGGGTCTTGGAACAGTACTGGAAGTGGGATATCTGTTACAGAAGAAAAGAGAAGTAAACTACTCTTTTCCTCAATTTTAGTGCAGATTAGAAACTGGACCAGCATGAGAGTTTACCTAAGTTATAAGAGACAACAAATAGAAAGGTTACTAAAAGCTTCTTGATAATACGTAATGGTAAATCACTGTAGCTACAAAGAAGGAATATATAAGAAGTTTACACGTGATGAGTACATATAACTGGTACATAAAATGATTACTGTAGGAAAACTAATAGGAGCATTTAGGGCACAGCAAACATAATACTGAAGAAAGATGTAATCCAGAGTGAGGTTGGGCAAAGCAGTAAGAAAATAGAGTTAAAGTAATATTGCTACAGGAGCAAGTAAAAATAAGAGTACCGAAGTTACATCAGAGCAGGGAAGAGGGGTTCATAACACCCTTTTCTTGGTCAGAACCACGGAAAATGGAAGCATAAAGAATGTATTTTGCTTAAGTGCAGTTTGTGATCTTATGCCAGGATTGCTTTGCTTTCAGCGACAAAGCTGAGAGAAGGTGACAGTTGTGGCTTATGTGGTGAGATCTACCAGGCAGCACATTCTTCAAGCTGAAAAATGGCACAAACCCCTGCACTGGTATCACAGGAAACACGATGAGTGTAAAACAGCACTGGTAGATACATTAACCACTATCAGTACTGCACCCATTTCCCCTTTCCACAGACAATCAGAATACCAAACTTCAAGAAAAGCAGCTCAGTGAAAATAAAGCTCAATTAGGTTAAAACTAGTAGTAGTAGTAGTAAGTAGTATTAGTAGTAATGATTATAATAATTAGTTGTAATAATAAAGGCAAGAATAAATTCTAGATACATGTGGTACATATTCATTGTGTTTTCATTTTAGAAAGAAATGGCAAAAAAGGGCAAACCTGTATTTACTGAGCTGCCATTTAGACACTTTGTCAATAATATATCATCTTAAAAATAAGCCCACAAAGAGTAGGAGACCTTTCAGGAGGAAACATTGCACAGACCTTTTTAGGAGTTTTATGAGAGAAGGCTAATTATCCCTTCCTTTATTTTGCAGCACTAAAATCCAGCACTATACCTGGCTTTTCTTACAAAAGCCTGATGAATATTTCATTATATTTCTTTGAGAGTTAGTGATGACAGCAATGAAGCACCTTCCCCATCCCCTGTGACCTTTGTTGTCTGGACTGTCACCCAGAGTAACATGCCCATTTGGAGAGATGAGCTATGAGGATGTGCTGATGTAGCACATAGAGCAGGAAAGTGTGTGCACATACTGTCTCACAGTATACGCTTACATTTTTTGTGTCTGAGGCAGACAGAAAGGAGCTTAGAGTAAAATAAATTTAGGTATTTTCGATGGGGCACATTCCCAGTGCATATCCTACTGTTGTCATACACTGCTTGCATCCCTTGCTTTCTAAGCCTATCTCTTCAGGCTTACTTATTTTTCTGTAGGGTTGTATGGTTACATTTGCCTTACCCAAGTGACTGTTAAGCCCATAGTCCAGTTTTGTTTATTCCTTTGGGTCAAGTTCCTTTACTCTTCTGCCAGTTGTCTGGCACTGTATCCCTTTCTATAAGGGAGGGAGTCAAATACATGAGGTAGACTGGCAATGGGAACTCAAAGGCTGGATATTTGAAGTCAGTTGTTGGTCTAGTCTCTCCCTGTGTATACCTTTAGGCATATCACAACTTTTCTGAATTTTCATTTCCTCTACTTTAAAGAGTTGTGTCTAATATCCTCGAGTAAATAATTCTGTATATGTTCATGTATACAGTCATTTGCAGACTGGAAATGCTCATAAATGATGTGTGTTTGTTGAGTACTGACTGAAGACATAAATAAACCCTGCAAAAATCCTGCATTTCCAGCACAGCCCTTCCCCCGCCATATGTATTTCTACTTACACAGATTTTGGCATGAGGGCTTCCTTGTAGTTGCAATGCATGAGCAAACCAGAATCTGTTGTATGCTTCAGTCTTTGGTCAAATCAAACAAAATGGAAAAAACAGACTCCAATTTTTTGCAAGAAATGTTGAGCTCCGTATATTTTCTTTAAAGATTTTTTAACTGTTCGAACATGGAGATTACATTACTACTCTGGCATTTTTGTTGCTGGTTCCTATGTTTAAAATTACTGCTTTAGCATAAGTATAGCTTAAACCTCTTCCCTTGATTTTGGCAGTATACAGCCTGTCACTCCCATTCTTACTGCAGTAAACAATAAATTTATAGGATAATTTGTAGAAAATAAATACAATACAACAAGCTGAAGTTTATAGAGCCTTTTGAATATTTTTAGTTATATTGTGTTAGTAGAAGGTTAATGCAATTGCCAGCACTGTAATTACAGATTGCTAGGAGGCCAGGAAAAACAATTAATACCTCCAAAACAGTGGCTCAGGGCTGAAGAGTTCATATGAACCACTTAGTCCTGCTAATATTGGTTCAGAGAATTATATCACAGAAAACTGCTTTCTTCTTAAGGGCTTCTCTCATCACAGAAGCTGATTTCCTTTCTCCTTACCCTTCTTCATATGCTAGAAGCTCTCAGAGAACCTCTCACATATTATAGCACCCATTCATTAGGCTTCTGGGGCCCATGGGGTAGTCTTTCATTTTCCGTCCTGCCTCCCAGGATGGATCTGTGCTAGCAACTGGCCGTGCTTTCACATTAAAACAGTAGTGACAGCAAGTTCAGGAGTCGTAGCCCAGTCTGCACAAGTCTCTGGGTAATGCATCCGACCTTCTGCCCCACATCTGGATGCAGGGGAGCATGCTGCACCTCCCTCCATTATGCATTGCCAGGCATGGATCATCAAATTTCAGACTTAGCCAGGCTTTTCACTGAGATGTTTTTATTTGGAGTAGAGTCCTCCACATAGCATTTAACTCCAGCACTCACGGCCAGTTCTGGTAAGGCAGCTGAAATGTCGCAAGCATGGGGGCTCACTGCAAGCCCCTGGGGAGTTCTCCCGTATGCCACCCACCTGCTGGCAGCTGTGGCATAATCAGAGCTGGGTGTTGCCAGAGCCCTGGTGCCAGGAGAGCAGATCCAGGTCCTGTGCTGCAGCCTCAGCTGAGCCACCACTGTCCTTCATTTCTTTCCTCCTCTTCCTTCACTGACCTACCTCCAGCCACTGATGCAGAACAGAGCTGGCACCATGTGTGAGCTGTACTTCTCCTGATGAAGGCTCAGGAAGAAGCTGTGATGCCATGCTGAAAGCAGCAATGCCAGAATCACTGCTGAGGACAAGGGGATTGAAGCTTATTGCAGAGTTAAAAGGCTTTTTAAACCTTCTGATAATGTTCTGCCTGCCTGTGGCTCTAAATCTGTACATCTGGGGGTTGGATCCTTAAGCTCTTATAAAAGGCTGGGACCGGTAAAACCTTTTATAAACTTTTACAGCATAAACAAGGCTGGAGAATACTGGAACCAGTTTCTGAGATAAAAGAGAGATCTTATGGGACCAAAACTTCTGCGGGATGTTTCCACTATAATCAGCATGTGGATTGTCATTGTCATTTAACCTTCACTGATACCCCTGCACTCCTGCAATGAGTGTCAGCCTGTCTCTGAATTAGGGTTAATAATGCATTTGTCATGTGTGGTAGGATAAGGCAGATACAGAAGCACATCTATCGAAGAGGTCATTAATCAGGCTCTACTATGACCAGAGAGATCAATGAATGAGAACAGGGGAATGGAAAAATCCCTCTTTGACACACGTATGTTGTTTGTTGTGGTGAAAAACCTGCTTCATTCTCCTTCATTAGCCTCTGGATGGAGATGAGTGTCAGGGACAACCCAGCTACTTGTTGGGATTGACATTTGTTTCCTTTTCTGATTGTGGGTGCCAGCATGGTTCCATGCCTGTTCCAAACACGATGTTTAAAAGAATAGGTAATACGCACATACGCACTGGTGAAGGTTTCTAGGATGTTATTGCAGCTGTACATTTTGGAGTCATTTAACTAGAGAATTATTAGTGAAGTCTTTAGTTCAAGAACTTTATATGCCTGATCCAGCTGCTGTGTTTCTAAGCTGAAAATGATATTGTCACTTAAAGGGTGCAAAAAGTGAGTGATTATGGGTACTGGCAGGAAATCAGAAGGGTAAAATGTTGCATAGAGCAAGTCAGGCACATTTGGCACGTGTCTGATTTCTTGAATCCAGCGCTGGGAATACAGGAAATCCACCCAGTATTTCCAAGGCATCAAGCCTTCTGTAGCTGAATGACACACACCCTGTGTTTAACCTGAATGGCTACTTCCATCCAAAAATCCCAGTAATGACTGCAGAAAAGGCCTCAGGTGTCAGAGCTCTTGAAGCTACCAGTTATCTAAAAATTCTGCCTATGAAGAATTTACATGCACCTGATATGGCAGTAAAATGTTACTGTGGATTTCTCAAAATTTTGAGAACTTTTGAAAAGGTTCCTGTAAGAATTATGCCTGACTGTGTCTTTGATTCTAGAAACGTTTTAAGAAGACACAGTGGTTACATTGTTATTTTACCTAGCAATGTACTTGGGTAATGTTATATGGCCATGTATCATATATGGTATTATATGATCAGTACAGACACTGAGAGTCAGGAAGTCCATTATTCTGCCCTTAGGAAAGTTCAACAAAATTTTTTTTCGTGGCATATTTTATATATGTAGCTGATTCAATTACTATCTTGCGGTATTTTAATGGAAAGCTTCTGTTCAGAACCTTAAATTCCAAAAATTTGAAATTACATCCTAGTAGCTAGAACTGTGTGAAGTCCCTGATGGCATTAACCTTACCCCATCCATCCCCACACCAAGAAGCAGGTTTACTCTTGTCTGTTCACTTCAAAATTATCGAAGCAAAACTAGTCATGCTCAGGGATCTACAGTGCATTAAAAAATGTGTACTGCAAGATGGCGACCTTCCTTGCTCTTTTGGCTTCTCCCTTGCTCCTCCTCTTCCAGACTAGTGTTTGTCATCCTGGCCTCAAAATTAGTGTTGCACTCACTTTTTCTTTATTTGAATCTGGGGTTTTTTGGCCTTCATATTTCAGAGGAAGTATCTGTTAAATTGTTTGCAAAATAGAGTGGTCCAGAAAATTTGATCTCATAATATTTACATGAAGTAGCATTGTAATAATAACACTAGCTGGTGTTGAAAGAGAAGTAGAAGCTCTTTAGTCAGGTACAGCAGGAAAAGTTTTATGACAGATGAAGGAAAAATTCTGTGACAATAATAATCAAGCAATCTGGGAACTTCCCTGATATTAACCAAGTGTGATATATCGAGGACAGTAATTTTTAAGTTCTGTCTTTTCACAAGGTTTTGTTTTCTACATTTACATAAATAAAGGATTAAAATATATGAAGAATAAAGAGAAAACAGTGATGTTTTGGAGAGGATTTGATGTCAATGATATAATGCAGTTAACTTCTGTAATGAAAACACCTAGGCAACATAGAAGTCTGTGGTGCTAAGCTGCTGTTAAAATTAGACCTTATAGATCTTGCTTTACGTACAAGTGACAATTTCATGTGTGCTTTTGCATTATAATGCATATTTAAATGTTTTGAAATTGCTTTGGGGATAATTAACAGTAAAGAAGGAGTCAAAACCTCAGGTTTAGGGTGAAAAACCTCAGAAGAAAACGTTTTTTTTATTAGTGGCGTCAGCACAGGAATGCTGCGAAGGAACAACTGAGTATTCATTACTTTCTAAAAAGATTGTTTTCAAACAATCTTACATTTCTTTAACAAAATCCAGGATTTGTATCGATAGGGTGGTAGTGTTCTTCCAGTCATAGAGAAATGTTTATATAACTGTTGCATGATAATTTTGGATTGGACTAAGGAATGAGTGATCCCATATCTTCTATTCATGCACATGCATTGAGTAATCTTGATTTATTTCAGCCATAGGAAACATCTTTACCAGGGCATATTAAAAAGTGCATCTAACCCTTATGGAGTGCTTACTATAGCTACAAATAGTTACTCTGCTTCCAGCAGTGAGAAGCATTTTCTAAGGTTTTTCCAAAGGCAGAAACAAAGTATGTGCTTTTCTGTTATGGAGATGACGAGAGATTAAACAGTGCTTTCCAAAATGAGTTTTTTCACCTCTGTGGAGCTGTACCACGCCTGGCCCTGCAGTTTCGTCAGACTGACCTTCCCGTTTTTAAAGTTGCTTGCAACACAAGGAACTTCTCAGTCTGTTTATAGGGAGGCCTGTCATCACCAGTGTACAAATGCCACTCAGCAGTACAA
>NW_009916193.1:7304-27964 GCF_000696875.1 Nestor notabilis | reverse complement strand
AGTAATCCAATGGGAAAGAGTTCTTCCTGTTTTACAGAGTTTCACAGAGGGATTAATCCAAGAAGATGTGAAGAGCTCACTTAAAACAGACACTAGGTTTAGATTGGCCAGTTCGTAATCTAATTATTCAAAAGATGAAACTGTTCTTCTCTTTCTCCTTTTTTAGATTATAAACCAAAGCATACAGCTTGTCATGGCATAATAGCTGAAATAAAAGCTGGAGAAGGTAACTGTATTCAGTTAACTGCCACTGCAAGCAGCAGGCAGATGAAATCAGTGCTCACAGAGTTTCTAACATGTTTCCCACATTTGCTGCTACAGCTACAATAGTGAAATAGCTTTGACGTACACTATTTTTTGTATTATGCCTGAGTACTTCTGGACAAAAATTATCCTTCCTTGAGATGTGTTCAAAAGCTAAAATATAAACATTATTTGTGTGTCATGTTTCTTTGGCATTGGCACTTTTTTCTGCATGGAAGGAGGAGAGAGACATTTTTGCGATACCGCTAAGAGAATTTTTTAATTGTATTAGAAAAATTGGATTACAATCATTTTGGCTTTGATTAGGTTATTGTGGAAATAAAATACAGTCCTTTGTGTTTTTTTCTTAATTCTCAGGGCCGTGTTCTGATTTTTCTCTAAGGGTAAAATCAGCCTCTGGATTTAATTATGTTGCTGTATTCACAAAAGTGATAGTAATATTGGGCCTAGGGGTGACTTAACACAGGGAATTAGGTTTTGTTGTCTTTTTATCAGTCTGAGAATTTTGATTTTACTTTTAACAGCATGCTTACTTGTATCACCCTAATGAGAAAAAATTTATCATAGTATAACTTGCTTCTGCAGCAAATATGACTATAATCCATCAGAAACAACTTTAGACATTCATTTTTCTCTTTTAATGTTGTATGTACTTCAGTCAGTATTAATTTTACAGGGATAGTTTAAATGCCGACATTGTCAGAAGGATGAGATTTGGCTCAAGTTTAAATTATTTTATTAACATGCATGTAGTTGTCTGGAGACATGCTTAGCACTTCGTTCAGTTGCCTGAAATATGGGTATCTAGTGACATTTGAAATGTCCTAGAATATCTATGTGGCATCAATAGGTATGACTCATGATCTCTAGGAGTCTTTCAGCCTTCTGGTAAAGTAGCTGGAGGCTGAACATACTGTAAGGTATGACATTAGCAAAAGAATTACATCGATGTGGGTAAGCTCACCATGCAGACCTTGTTATACATACTCAATCAGCCTGAAGATCAAATTGGTTCACCAAAAAGCATACTTCAAGGGTGGAAGTTACCTAAATATAAGCATCTAGTGCCATTTGAGAAACCCTAGTCCATCAGCATGGCGCTAGCGTGGGGGTCCTTCAGCTCTTGCATGTCTAACAAATTGAGACACATTTATAGTAAGTGAGATGCCCTTGGCTTTTTCACTGTG
Organism: Nestor notabilis; assembly: GCF_000696875.1. NCBI lineage: Eukaryota > Metazoa > Chordata > Aves > Psittaciformes > Psittacidae > Nestor > Nestor notabilis. The sequence goes on along the minus strand of NW_009916193.1, from coordinate 26,513 downwards.
CATATATTGCCATCTAACCATGATATCTGGATCATGCCTGTGTCTTCTAATCTCAGTTGTATAATTCAAGATCTTGATGGCTTATATTTAAATTCTGGATCTGACATGTCTCCCACCAACATACACAAGAGCCCTAAATTGAAATCTGAATAGATAAGAAGAATTCTGCCCTAAGGTATATCTTTTGTTGAGTCATGTTGCAATGGCCTGACAAAAAAATGTCCAAAATATTTTAAATCTACATAAAATATGAAAGATCATGATTAATAATAACAATTATAATAGTAACAATCAGACATATAAGTTGCAGTACAGATGTCTGCATATGTATGATTGTGAGTCTTTACAGTCAACAGAGATACATTCTTCTGTAATGCTTTTACATTGGCATAGGGTTAAAAGAAGGAGTGGAAGAAAATAAGCAAATTTATTAAAGATGAATTATCAACAGATATTAAATACAAAAATACTGTGCGTGGTGCTGTAAGTCCCTGTCCCGCACTAAGGTCTAAGGAAGTGTTCCGCATGCTCCTCCTATTCACATACTCTCATCTATACTGCTACTACTGAGAGCTTTCAGACACAGAGGGCAGATGCGCTGTGGCTGGGACATGCCAATGCTGTTACATACAACATAGTTAATTTCCTAATTCCTGATTTAAAATATAAAACATTCTGAAGATATATCATCATCCTAGAACTACCTGCTTTTCTGGGGACCACAGGCAGCTAACCAAACTGCAGATGGCTGGGTTGCAGTTGCCTGAAGATGAACCCTTAGAACAGGAAGAGAAAAAAACAGTTAAAATGTGTCTTAAAAATAATCAAACTGGGCTACAGTTTAGCTTGTGGCAAGAAATTGCAAAACAGTGGCAAATAAAGAGTGAAGGTTACCTGATTAGTTTGTGATTCCTATATTTTTGCACACATTGAACAGGATGCTTATTATTAGAGCCTTTTTTCTCTAGCAGAAATATATTCCCTAGGAGGAATATTATACTTTATCATAAGAAGTATATTTAGAACTCACCAAATTATGGTTTATGTCAGTAATATAACAACTACGTATGAAATACTGAGAATTTCTGAGATGTCAAATTGCTAAATAAACAAGTCAGAAGGATTCCCCAATCCAACAACTGTTATGAGTCTCACACAATGCAAATAACTCTGCAACTCACCAGGGAGTCTCCTTTTTGTATCTATCTTTCTTTTTTTTCTGGAGGAAGCTTTAAACTTGATGGTGTTGCATAAGGATGTAAAGAATTGTCCTTATCTGTAGATTTGGCATTATGGAGAACGTGGAAATAGTTGGTTATTGGCATTTATTGTTGTCATTTTTTACTGTCAAATTTTCTATTTCTCAGAATGAGAGAAAATCCTAACTTGTCTAGTAGGGCTGGAAGGGATTTCTGCGCTGGAGGACTAAGGTTCTCCATGGGAAGAGGGCTTTAAAGGTTCTCATGGGAAGAGTGAGCATCAGTTTCTTCTAGGACAGGAGAACAGGTGACAGAGTAAGACTTAGTGGAACTAAACCAGATCATGGAAGTCATTAGTGACTGTGGCAGAGCCAAGAGCTGTTCAGCCTGGGCCACTTCTGGCCTTGCACAGAAGCAAAGCAGCTGCTAGCTTTTAAGTAATTACTGATATTAAGCAGCCCATGGTTTAAAGGTTTCCTAGATGAGATTTTACTCAGAGGCCCTAGAAAACCATCAACCTACATGGTTTTAGGTAGAGTCTTTTGTAGGAGAGGGGTAGGAAAAATTGTGTTTTGAATGCTAAACAAGGAGTAAATACTTTGTCACTGAAATTGCTACATATGCATAAAATGCAAGACAGTAAATGGGATTGGATGCTGATTATGTAACACCATTCAGAGTGTTTTTTAAAATATGATAATATAATTGAATGTTAATCTGTGCAGAAGAGAAAAGGAAGTATTCTTGAAGTCACAGAGAAAGTACACCTTTCCTATAGACAACCACTGACATGCTTTTTCCTCTCACTTCTGTAGAGAAGTAAAGAGAATTCTAAATACATCTCTAAAATGTTTATTTTGCTCCCTAAAAGATAGCTTATGGGGAAGAAGGTGGTTTGTGTATAATTTTGCAATTTTGTGTGGGATTGTTTAAGATTCTCCTGGGAAGTTGAGGGGGAGGGGGAGCTGAGAGATGCTGGGTCAGCAGCGCACACTGATTTGTGCATGGTTGGAAGAGGGGCTTTCATAAGAAGTGGTAGTTGTTAGACTATCTGCAGTGCTGATTACATATTTGTTATTCTGCCTGGAAAAGACAGCAATTCACTGTGAATAATTTCTCAAGGTTAGTAAATGCCAGATACTACATTTGTTCCTTGTCTTTTTAGGGCTTTTTTTCAGAGGAAAGCATGTTCTAGTTGAACTCCCATCTTATCACATTCTTTAGGTTTTCTAGATCTATTTTTCCAGACATTTTCTCACACACCACTCCTGAGCCTTTATTTCAAAAGGTTCATGCTGTCACCTGGGTAGGTGGAAGAGAGCATTTTTGACCTGTCACTGAACAGTGACTGTTCTCTTGACCTGCATCTAAAACGACAAATATGGACCACAACATGTGTTCTAGTAAAACATTCCATCTTTTCAAGAAGGCTTAGCACAAAGGGTGGCTTGAATGCTTGGCTTCACTAGTGCAGTAAAATTGTGCCTGACATCTGTTTAATACAACTACATGGGAGCTTAAAAATGAAGGGCAAGCCTGAGGATTCAAGCTGATGGAAACCTGCTGCCAATGCAGTGTGTGTGCTCATGTAGTTTATTAATCTTGTCAGTTGTTATTACCTTTTTATCTGGATCCTGTTAACTTAGGATTTGTATGTAACTCATGGAAAAGATCCGGTTTTGTTTTCTTTGTTCAGATATGAGAAGTCTGTTGACATGAGTCTTCAAAGGCATTAAGTCAGTAGCATCATGGAAATTTGGCTGTGTTTTGAGCACTTGAGTAGCTATAAAAATTAGACTAGGTTATTTTAACAGACTATTGTTCCACAGTCTATCTGATCTTTCTTTCTATGTCTTTTTTTTTTCTTTTTATAACTTTCAAGTCATTTAAAGCTACTTTGCTTTTATTCCAAAGTTCAGTAAAAGCTGTTGCTTAGTCTGTGTCTGCAACATTATATACCCACTCAGTATGTCAACAGTACATAGAAAAACAATCCAAACAGCTGGGACCTTTGCATATGGAAGAGTGTCATTCTGTAGAAGTCAACTTCTCTTAGCTTCATTTTTTTAGAACAGAATAAAAGAGCTAAATATGTTTATGTGATAAAGAACAAAATAGTGTAAGACATTGATTTGACCCTCCATTTCTTTTATTGCTCTGATTCAGTTACACTTGACTGTTTATTTCTTGTTGGATGACCTCTTTGCTGTGAACACTTGGCAAGTGTTCTACTGTCATCTAATCTTTACATTTCCTCCTTTTACTTTCCTTACAGGATTAGACAGTTACATGTCCTAAAGCAAATCTATGATCAGCACCCATCCATGCTCTCAGAAAGTTCTTCACTTCAGAATCTCACTACATTCATGCTGAATATCTTTTATAGTCTTCCCTTTGTGAGCCTTCCACTCTCATCTTGCTATTATTTAGGGGGCCAAACTCATGCCTTCATCTCTAACTATCAAAAATATTCTTCACTCGTGCAATGTGTAATATTTTATTACCACTTGCAATGCTTGAAGATAATCACTGTTGTTTTGAGGTTTGTTGCTGTTATGCATTATTATGTAAGAAGCAGTATAGTAATGATTTACTGAACTACTTTTTATGTATTTTTAAATGAACCTCTCTAATATTTTGTGCCAGTAATCCATAGAATTCATTATTACCAGTGCCATCCCACATAATATTCTACCTTTAGTTTTTTCCTTTTGTTTTCAAGGCTCTCTTTACTTGAAAATGGCCTGAAGACTTTCTGGGGTTTGATTTGTCAAGGTTTTTAAAGTGAAAAATGAAGGGTTTTTTTTCACAGCCCACAGAAGGGCTCTGTAAACATAGTGCTATTCCCTGCACTCCACCTCCAGCTCAGCAGAATCGAGTGTCTCCTCACCAGGAACTCCTCGCAGGTTGGCACTCAGGTCTGGCAAGTTATGCTGATAGTCACTCACCCACACTGTTAATAACTTGGTCAGAAACCTGCAAGACAGAAACAAACTGGAAAAACATGGATTTGATGTCCTAAAATAGTTGGGGATTGTGATTGGCTCTTGGTGTTATATCCAGGCCTGTCATACTCCATCCAAGACCATGCCACCTATATATGGAATGCTTTCCAGACACGCTCAAGAAACCACAGCTTGCCTCTAAAAGATTACTGTCTGAAGTCTGGTTCCTTTTCTTTGATTTAATTCTGTAACATGCATTTTTTAGCAGTGGGAAGATATTTTAAGCTATGCAGTTCATTTCAATCACTCTTCTTAAGGGTTGCACAGTCTCTTGGTTTTAACCACTATCAGTAATACATCACTGCTTACATTACACATTATTCATTGTGTGATATAAGTAGCACTCTCATGTAGTCAGACCATATTTTCTTTCATAATAACTGTATTTCAAATCATCTAAATGTCTTTCAGGGCAAAAAGAATTAAATTGTTATCATACTACTTGAGTTAGATTTTGAGGGACAGCTGTAGAAGGTGCAAAATTTGAGGAACTTCTGAAAAATCTCACGAAGTACATATTTCCATCTTTTGCAGCTAAACACTTTTCCAAAATGTTCCCTTAGGGTCCTAGTGTTTTTGCAGCCATCACAGCAGAAAGCTGGTTCTTGATTTCAGACTTGGTTCTGCGTCGTGTCCATGTACACATTCCTTTGACTTCAAGGTTTTTCTTGCAACATTGGACAACCTCATGTACAAACATACTTATTGTTAAAAATGCTTATTATTAGAGGTTTCTCAGAAGAGGGTGAAAGCTGTACTAAGAAAGTAGTTTCCCTTCATAAACAAAGCTGATTAGTGCTGTGTTTTACTTGTTACTGCCTGTGATGTCATTCAAAGCACTGTAGTGAGGATGCTAATGGAAAAAGGAAGATGTGGAAATGCTGGCTGAAGCACTGAAGCATTGAAGCAGCATCTTCCTGAGATATTTCCTTGTTGAATATCAGGGTGTGTGATGTATAATCTTTTATTTCTTTTGGATTCATTTCTATTCATAGACTTGCAAGGAACAATAGTAGTGAGAAATAGCTCTTCTGTATTTTGGTAGTCCATTGATGTCATGTAACCTAATTTATACATGGTATAAAACCCCGAGTTTTGCTTATTATGATGCGCAGCATTTCCTGAGTTCTAACTTCGTAGAAATTTTCATGCTTTGTCACAGTATTTATTGAAGACATTTTGTTATTTTTTTTAAACTTAAATTTCCTTAGGTCAGCAAAGATTTTCTTTGTTGGTGTAGCAATGAAGATAAACCCACTATTCATCTGTAACAGAAAAAATTATTTTGGGTATTGTATTGCGAATTGTATTCTTACGCCTAAAAAATCTCTGATTAAGTCAGCAGGAGCTTTTGTGGACACTTGTGATCTAGTTTCTATGCAGTCAGACTGGGTAATGATAGTGTAATTGTGCCAGGCTTGAGCACAAGTATGAGCTACTCAACCTGTCTGGAAAGCTGGGTGAATAATGGGACAGCTCGCCTGAGCTAACCTCTGTGCTACTTTGGCTGCACTTTGTCAGAACTCAAGCTAGCTCGTTTAATGCTGACTTTGGCAGGCTGATGTACACTACAGTCTCACTATGTCTTCACACCTTGAAGTACAGTAAAGGCCCATCTTTGCTGTGGCTTACTACAATAAGTACATGTGTCTCAAACCCCAGATTTGTTACAAAAAGAAAAAAAAAATATATTTGTATATATAAGGGGGAGGATGGGGCTAAATTCCTTATTTCCTTTTAGGAAATCTTAACTTTATTAATATCAATAGTAAAACTGCTATTCATTCTCACAGGCATGGAATCACGGGATGTCACCCTAGAAATCTATAACTCATGTTTCTGCATCTGTCTTGAGTCAGGAAAGGATCTACTTATGTTAAGCTTCTTTCCTTACTAAACCAATGGGACTGAAAATATATTTCTATGCCCTTCTTTATAAGGAAATGAACTCAGAAGGATGAATTTGCTTGAGCTTGAAAGATTGACCATTTCTTCTGATACTTTAAAGATGAAAGAGACAAAAGAAACACAGTGTGTTTCTGTCGGACAAACTGAAATCATATTGATTAGGGTATTTTCACAGTTAAATGTTCAAGAACTTGGTAAAAATATGCTGTGTGTCTCCATTACTGAAAACAGGGCAGTTGCTTCAGTCAGAAGTGAACACATCCAGTTGTTGATTAGTTACAATACCAGAATTGATGGCTTGTTTATCCAAATGTTACAAATTCTCTGGTTTTCAGTTTTCCTTTTGCGGTAGCCGTTGCCTCTGCTATACAAATGTGGTTACCAAAATGTGGTAACAATATAAATGAGGGAGAGAAAGTCTTTGGTGATACTGATGCAAAATACGCAAACAACTTCAGCTAAACATAGCTTTACAGTGGTTTTGTTACATAAATGTCAACTTGAAATTAAATGTTATGGAAATATTTCTTTTATCTTTATGGACTGTACCAGCTGCACAGTTTTCTCAAGTACAGTTTACATTTATGATGTTGTTTAAATATATCACATACATTCAACATGCACAAGAAGAATTTTTTAAAAGCAAGCTGTTTGCATTTGTGCTGTAATTACCTACCGGCCAGCTTCAGTCTTCTCATATGCAAGACAAGTTTGTTCTGACTCCAGGGAGACCAGGAGTCACTGAAGCTGGTAGCAGCAGTTCGATTTTTCCAGAGACTAATGAGCTCAGGAATTCTTATGCATGTTGCAGGACTCACACTGTATCATTATTTTACAAATCGTGGGCAAATTTCACAAAATATAAGCCATTAGATGTATTTTTTTCCCTTGGGTATTTTGCAGTGCCATTGCAAAGATTGAATTTTAGCCCTTATTTTTCTCTATACATCTGATTTGAGGCTTACCTAGTAACTGGAATAATAAGAATAATCATAATTTTAAAATAGAGTTGTACTGCCCCAACCAATTTCTCTTATCAGGCAGGTTGCAAATATGTTTTAAAATAGCAGTGCCCTATACATAACTATGTTATTGTACCTGTGGTGTAAAGTGTAAATATTAGGTACTATACACAGAGTTAATAAAGCATTGGACTAGCTGAGCCTTGAAGCGTATGCTGTCTCCAGTTAACAAATCTGGTCAGGAAGCTACAGAAGCAGGCAGCCGGAGATTATTCCAGACACATCACCCAACTGTGAGTCACAAAAAATAGACACCAGCATTCATTAACTCTGCCAGTCTGCTTGGCCTGACACGGGCTGGGTTCAGTGGTCATTGGATTAGAATTTGGAAGTTAGAGCTCACTTCTGTCTGTATCTCTCTTCCCTAGTTCCTGAAAAAAGATTTAATCTGTAGTAAGGATTTATAAAGCCAAGATGCAAACAGAGGAGATGAGCAAGAATGGTGATTAACTGTGTCTCAGAATGCCACACAGAGGTTGCATCAGTGCAATTGTTAAGGAGTAGATTCAGGCAAACAAATTAAAAGATACATCTTCATAGAACTCAAGCTTTGCAAATTATTCACAGGTTGCGTATGCATACTAAAAATACACATGGACTCCAGAACTGTGGTGGCGCAACCTGATAGCGGCAGAGCCTGCCCACATCCACAGCCTGAGGTTTTGGGAAGCCCCTGAACCACAGCCTGCCAGTAAGGAACCGGCTTGCTACCTCCCTTGGCATCTGCCACCAGCCGCTGCTGCGAGGGCTGGGTAGGTTTTGGTCTGGTGCACTGTGGTCATCCAGAAGTGAATGGCAAAGCACTTCACTGCAAAGATTGTTCATGACAAAGCAGACTTGCATGGACTTCCATTACAAAGTTTACATTTTTTTTTAAATTCTGAAAAATCAAACTATTGAAAGAAACTTTCAAGTGCTTCATTTAGCTGTAAGCTGATGCATACTGGAAATCTGAATCTGTGCCTGGGCATTTAATTGTTGGCTGGAGCCTCGAAAGTGCTCCACAGGCAGACTAGGACTCCTGAGGATGTCAGCCCCTCAAAACAGCTACTCAGGGTTTCTGTATCTGAAAATACCAATTAATAGCTGAAAAATCCTCAGTGCTGGGTAAAAGATAATAGTTTAGATAAACTATCAAGATATCATTAACATGCATCCTGTTTTTCTGCTTCAGTGGCCCATGTTTAGTGGAATTTTTTGCATTTTCAGTAATATAAAATAAAACCCTCTGACAAACTAAAAGCAGTATGAACAAATAAGACAAGTTATATCCAAAGTAAACCATGTCTCACTATAGTAAAAACAGCATTTTAGCTGAGTTGCAAGAAAAATAACAGGCAAAATAAAGACTGCACCAAAACCAGCAATCCAGATAAGGAGGATACTACAAAGAACTACAAGACTATTTTCGCTTGAAAGGCCTTGATATCTGACCTCAGTGCTTCAGTATTAGGTTTACAGGTTTTCAACCAAAAGATACAAACTAAGTGAGGTTATTGGGGTAGGAGAGCTGGAAGAGGTTAGCACTAGGAGGACGAGGATGCAGACCATCCCCACCATCCCAGACCATTAAGCCCACTTGTGCTTAATCTGGTAGATCGAGTGATGCACTCAAAAAAACCCAGTAATGTGATGATTATCCTTTGAGGAGTAATGTGAAGCTCAGTGTTTCTTATGTAAGAATTGCAACTTGATATGAAGAAAAAATTGTAACCATGCATAGTCAGGTGTTGAACCAGGGTGCCCAGAGAGGCTGTGGAGCCTCCTTCCCTGTAGGTATTCACCACTTGGCTGGACACAGCCCTGGACCATGATTTTTATGAATTCTGTTTGTAAAATAAGGCAGTGTAACTTTAGTTTTGTTAGAGATTTATATGATTTTTTTAACAGGCAGTTTATGTCCTTGCTATTTATTTGCCTGAGATTGTTGGATCTCGGTGATGCTCGGGGCATACTGCAAACCTGTTTATTTCATACAGTTTTATAGGAAGGTTTGACTAAATGATCTTCTTAAGTTGAAAATGTTTTCTGTTGCTTTGATATATTGGTTGATTGGGTTACTTTTTCATCTGTGTGCTTTCATATGGCTGGACAGATACTGTTACATGATTTTTCATTTAAATCAAGATGCCTAGTCCTGCTTAGCAGTTGTTCTTTAAATCTACATAAATAAATGTTTATAACAGGTTACAAAACGTATGAAAAGAAAAAGGTTCAGCTAGCAGAACTTGTTTTTTTACAGATAAATATATATGTTTTTGGCTCACCCTGCATCCACTCTTGCTTGTCAAGTTTCCTGAGCAATTAGGGGACAGGCAGACACGCATCTCTGCTGGAAGGAGAAAAACACCACTCTCACTGCAGCGAAGTGCAGTCAGCTGGCATAGCTCAACTCAGAATGATTCCTGGCTGTGCGAGTGCTCTGTTTGGGTCCCATACATAACTTAAATCACTCCTAGCCTAGCAAGGACCAATTCTCAACTCTTATAAGCTTCTCATGTACACTTGATGTAATGTTTTAGTTAACCTTTTAAAGAGACTCAGAATTTGCAAAAGCCCTTCAGTGCCTAGCCTATCCTGATTTTTAATGTGAATCTTCATGAATTGTAGGAGGCCAAAATATCATGTATCTATACTCCACATTGTTAATACAGGTAACAACACTACTGTGTCTCATGATGCAGTTGTATGAACTGAGCACACTGAAGGGTGTAAGGTGCTGTGGTGGGAGTCATAGAGGTACAACATAGACATGTTCCCTTGGCACTTGTACAGCTAGGTATCATTCTTAGCTGAGATACACCAACCAGCTGCACCTCCTTGTAGTGAGAGAGGTGGTTTTCTACTTCCAGCAGAGATCCACAACTGCCTGTCCCCTAGCTGTGGGAAATTGCAATCCTGTCCACGAGGATCTACCATGCAATTTCTGAAGGCTAATACTTTGTATATTGAAGCTCCAGAAAACTGACTTTTAACTGCATGCTTAAGAAAGGGATCTCCAGGGCTTCTTCTCCAGCCTTGAAGTGTACAGTCAGTGTTTGGAAGTATATACTCACAGTCATCTCTGATCAGGCTGTGCACACATCAGAGAATCATAGGATGGTTTGGGTTGGAAATGACCTTTAAAGACCATCTAGTCCAACTGCCCTGCTGTGAGCAGGGACAACTTCCTCTAGATGAGTTTGCTCAAAGGCCCATCCAGCCTGAAGAACACTTGAGTAAGTGCTACAGGATCAGTATCTGTGAAAGGAAATGGATCTGCTAAAGTAAAATTCATGTAAAGTTATCTCTGTGCCTGTAATATGTCTAAAAAATGCAAACTTGTTTAACGCTAATTTCCAAGCAGGATGATTTTGGCAAAGAGTGTAAGCCACTGTAAGATAAAATGTTGGAAACTAAACGCACCTTCATGTGTTGTTTCAAACAGACAAGCAACAGCTTTAATGTGTTTAAGAAGCTCAAAGGGCAAGTTTTTCCCCTTATGGAAAAATAAGTGATCACTTTGTGTATTTAACATTCTGCATAAGCATAATAGTTGTTCCAGAACCTTTGCAACTCAGCATTTAATAAAATAACTCATTATCGAAACAGAAATATTATTGTTGCCAAAGCAGTGCACAAGCATACCTTTGGCACACAGAAGTCAGACATGTGAGCAGCAGCTGACTTCCTCACAAACATCCCAGGAGAGGCAGGTCCTGCTGTGGCACACAAGATGCTGCCCTTCCATGCTGCTGCATGCAGCCACTGCTGGTGTACTTAGCAGCAGCAGTTGTAGGGACTTCAGAATATCTTGTTTGATGCACGGAAGAAATTACATACCCCCCTTTTCAACTGCAGTGATTATGAGATAAAAAAACCCTGAGAAATAGAGGAAAATGAGTCACATCTTTGGGCTTTTATTGGAGAGACTCAGGTGGAATAAAGCCTTATTTTGAAAAGCGTTACATCTTTAGGTCACGGCAAGAACAGTTCTATTCTCAAAGCAGTGTGTGATACAAAACCACAAGCTGCTTGTTGTACCCACCTCAGCAAGGCCTGGTGCTTGACAAAGTGCTTATCTGCTCTTTGCTTTTAGCCAGTAAGAACCTTAAAGCAGACAAGGAAATAGGTGAACACCCCACTACCCCCCATTTTTGAGACTTTGTGCTGCTTTCATGTTGATATATGGGTGAGCATAGAACCTCATGGAGAAAGGAGATAAGTGTTGCTATAAATACATTAAATCCAGGAAATTGTCATTTGAACCCTTTAAGATGGCATTCCTCTTTTGCAATCTCACATGCTTCTGCCGTCAGGTCCTGGTCTGTTAGTACTGCTGCCTAACAACAAGAAAGGGCACTTCAGATTCCAGAAAGCACAGAACTTATTTAGATTAAGAAAGACAAGACTAATGGTGTGGTATAAAACTGAACACCCTCTAACTAAAGTGCAGTGATTGATTCTTAGAAGTAAGTTTAATACTAACAATGCATTATGTTGGGAAAATATTCTGTGTTCCATCTATATCCTTTTTTACTACTGGGAGAAAACTATTTGAAATTAACAGGGGTTTTTTGCTCTGGTGATATTTATGACTCATCTCATCATTCCCAACATAAGCCACTGAAGATAACTGTAAGGTTTCAGTAAAGTCCAAAACCCAGCTATTAGTTAATAGGATAAATTACTTTAGAGAAGTAAGACCTAGATCTTGGTACATTGAAAAAAACTTCTGAAAAGCTTTTTTTCTTGGTGCCGTTATGACATTATTCTGCCAAGTTTAATGAGCCCTGGCATTTGTGGCTGCTTAGATTTCTATAGTAGCTGTGAGGAGTTTGGGGCTATAAGGTAGGCTGGACTTTTAATTACTGTGCTGTGCTTACCATTTTTTGAAATTCTGTCATGAATATATGCTTTTGTTCAGGACAGACTTGCTCTCTCATCCTCATTCTCCTGACTGGAGTGTTTAAAAACATTATTCTATATTTCAGTATATTAAAAAGATGATAAATCATTCCAGTCTCAATCAACCTGCTGAATGAAAGCATCATAAAGTGAGCAGATTAACTGGTATTTGCCATTTTTAATCATTTTGTACCATTCCTCCCACAGCCATCACAGGCTGATATCGTGGTGTAGTACAATGCACATCAAAACTCTGCTGTTTCCACTTAAAGTACCTTTCTACACTTCTAAAAAAATAGTTTATTGTCTTATCCAGTATTCTGGTAAAATGTGAGACTTAATAGCTTTTAGTGACAGCAAATAAATTGTAATCCCCATACAAATCCAATTATCCCATAGATTCTTCATCTATATCATGAAAGCAAACATTGCTTCCATAATAACTGTGTTATTTTGCAGTCTGGAAAGCTATTCTTGGAGGATTTGTAGGTACTACTGTGCTCCCAGCACTGAGGAAAGATGAGATGGTTACTTGTGACATAAAAAATACCCAGCAGCCCCAAATTTCTTCTGTACCTTTTTGCTCTCTTGCCTCAAAAAAAACCAAATACATGGTAGTGGCAGTACTTCTATCTTAAAATCTGAAGATCTGAGAAGATGATTTTGAAATGGATTATGCTAGTGATTACCAGAACACATTTTGTTCTTACATATCTACACTTTTCTTATAGTAAGGATTATTTTCTGGTTAACAAGAGATCTGCATACATTGTAAAAGGTTGCTTGAGTATTTCCTTTTGTCCTAGACTGTGGACGTGGTTAGAATAAATAGACTACAGTGGACAAATGATTTACAAAACAGAATATGCAGATTATGCATTTCTCCAGCTTCATGTTGTAATTATGTTAATTTTCTCCATTGCACTTTTATACATTTTTATCTTAATTTTGTATATATTTTAAAAAACTATACAAACACTGCAACCAATTCTCAGTGATAAGTACAACATAGTTGCTATTCATATTTTAAATTCATTTTCTTGGGACATATATGTGGTGTGGAGGTAAAGGTTGCTAGGTGAAATAGCAGACTAGTCATTGGGAGTTAGGGCTATTTGATGCAAAAGGAAAAAAATACCTACAGAGTTTTCCAAATACAGATTTTGTTTACTAAATTAAGTATTCATATTTGAATACTTTGGTCTACAAAAAGTCTTAATCTTTGGGAGTGATAAAAAGAGCATTTCATAATTTTCTACAGATTTGAGGCACCTGTAAGTGCAGGCAAGAATGACACTTCCCAATCTTTAACATAATTAAAAACTGGAAGAACACATGCTTTGTTCCTGCTTTTCTGTCAAGAATGCCTCCTATTGAAGCCAATGAAAATCTTTTAGAAAATACCTAGGTGAGAAGTTTCTCTGAGCATTAAACCCATCAAAATAAGCATTTCTTGATTTGTTTTTGTATCTTTTAAGCTGATGTGCTTGCTCAAGGAAGAATGATGCCTGCTTTATAGATCCCTTGAGAAATTTACCTTGATGTTTCACTTTTTGTCTATGATGGAACGGATTATCAAATGTGCATTTAATGCACTTTATTTGGTGTCCCATAAGTATCTATCTATCTGAGCTATTTCATTTTCTTGGTTTTGATTACATCTCTTGTTGTAGCCTTTTTGTTGCTTGTTCAGTATAAGCCATATACAGTTACTTAGCAGACACTGCTAAAAATATGACTCCTTAAAAATATGACAGAAAAGGTCAATTTAGATTGGCAACACTTTTTTTTGACACTGCATACTTAAACTCTTTCATACTTCAATAAACATGAATAAGCATCACCTAGGGGAATGAAAAATAAAATATTGTTTGAATAAAATTTATACATCAGAGCCTGACAAAATTCAGCTTTCTGAGCAAGTTACTTCAGCAGCAAGTTCAGTTCTTGGAAAATTTCAGACACGAAATTCAGTTCAAATTTGTATGTTTCTAAAAAAGGTAACAATTATTTTAAAGAAAGAGTATATAAAAAGCTGGGTTTGCTGCTGTTTGGTTTTGTGGTTTTTTTAAATCTCAAAAATTGCTTTTAAAGTTTCCTGTCCAATTTATTTTCACATTTTAAGACAATGAGGTCTTCATACTCCATCTTTTCATAGACAAGGTTGTGTTTCTTCTGGGTAGAAGGCAGAGCAGCATCAAGCCCTTAACATGTTATACTTTTCCACTTGAAGAAAACCTTGAAGTGCAAGTCATTTTAAAGAAAGCCCACAGGAGAAATTTATGAGCCTTTTCTATGAGAGAGTGCTTATTCTCCATGCGGCTTTTGTCAAACATTTTTAACAAACTGTAATAACCTTTGTCATATCTCATTTTCTTGCATAAACAAGTCACATTGAAACTATAAATGATGGAAAATTTAATCCACATGGCTTGCACTATCAAAACTGTTAAACTGTATTCTTTTCCACCATGTCAGCAGTGCATTATCTGTTTTATAGGAATGTTGAAAAGATTACTTTTAAGGGAGATACCACAGGACCTGCGTAAATGTCCTTCTCACGCCTGCACTAGCTGACGTTTTCACTTTCAGTTCTTCCTGAAGCTAGGAACTGCTTTGGCATTTGTCTTTCCATATCCTATCAGAGAGGATATTTCCACCCACCTCCAAGAACTGTCTGCTCGGATACACCAGAAGTGCACTGAGGCTGACAGGAGCTGTCAGATTTCTGCTGCCTTCCTGTCTTGAGCATGCACATCTGCTCTGGGTTGCAACGTGGTACACTAGCTCTCAGTCCAATAGTATGCATACCTTCTCCTCTATGGGAACTTAGTGCTGGCAAACGGTGTGTATATATAACAGTAACTTCTAGTCCAGTTGATGCTCTTTTTTTTTCTGACCCCATTAGCTCTGTGGCCCACTGAAGTCTCCTTTTCTCACACACCAAGAGGGGGGAGAGTACCGACAGCATCTAGCCACAGCAGGGACCTAGAGTAAGGCAACCCACTTATATCTGTCTCTGTGCTTTTTGTGACAACTGTTCACCAAAACTTGTAGTTCCAATGAAAGTGTAAGTGCCATGAATGACCACCTCTTTCCTTCCTTTCTTCATTGGGTTTTTACTGGGTAACCACTTACCTAAACCTGTAATGGATCTATTGGTGCTAGACATCCAGTGTAATCTTCAGCACATTTATTTATCTAATGCCTCACACAGATTTTATGCATTCAAGAATTTAAAAATAATTTAAAGGTGGTACTTGGATACTCAAGTCAGCAAGATCCTGATCATTGTTAAGAAAACATGGGCACTGCTCATGGCTGTGGAAGAAATTATTTCTGGAAGGGCTCTAATAGCTTCTTTGTAGACTTAGACCTCATGAATGCAAACAACTTTCTGTAAGTTTACGAGAAACTTGCATTAGTTTTGACTTTGTACCAGTGGGAAAAGTAAGCTACTTTTTCGTCATAGTTAAAGTTAGCAAAAGCTTTCAATCATTTTCTACCTTCCATACAAAATCCAGTATAATGGTACTGCCAATGGTTTGCAAACAGTTTTGGTCAAAATCCTGAATGGCCTTGCATATATTGGGATTAAATCAGACCTCAAATAATACTGATAAATAACTCTGGTGGTCTAATAATTTAATTATGTCACTTTGACAATTATACACTTTTATTAATTACAGAAGAGGTCAAAAAACTGTTTGCAGTTGTTTAACTTTTGATTATTTTAACTCTAGCTGTAAATAACATAGCAAAATGGCTTTTAAAGATCTTCCCTGAGTGTATTTTTTGTGCTTACAATATTCCCTGAGGAATGTTTTAACAATTGCTTTAAGCCGAATAGCCTCTTCCATATGAACAGCCCTCAAATCACAAACTGTAGTAAAATTCTGTTGAAAATTAAATAAATGGAGAAATGGTGGTTCCTAATTAGCCAGTAAGAAAAATTTATGAGAGGTGGATTGAATAAATATCAAAGCTTCTGAGTTATATTATCTTTCATAAATTGGCTTTTCTCCAATTAGTGTATACTTTCAGAAGCAGGGGAATAAGATGAAAGGATCTGCACCAAAACTGATTACTGCTGAAACAAAATGAAGTTGCTGCTTTTGATAAAATACAATACTATGGCAATGCTTGAATAATTTTATGGGAAGTTGCTGCCTAAGGCATATGTTTTACTGTCTGATACTGAATGCATGAGGAAAGACCATCTGTTTTTTCAGCCTGAACAAATATATGATCCAGATTGAACCACTAGAGGCCAAATATAATTGCTCTGTGTTTTGCTTTCTACTACTCACTACCTACAGCAGCATCCTCTTGTCTAGCATGTCATCGTAACACACAGTTCAAATGACATCATTGGAAAATACTTTTTCCACTATTGAGGGTTATAAAATGACTATCCAGGGCTTAATGCAACCCTCTACACTTCATCTGTCACTGGAGAAGTAGTTCATGATAGGAAACAACTTCTGATACAGTTTGACACAACAGTGTTTGAACCTTAGGGATTTATTTTTGCTGGACAGATCCTTTTTTAACATCCAGCCAGGTGAAAGGTGTTGCTGTATCCTTCATGCCTTCAGTTCTAGCTGGGGAAAAAGACAATTGCTTGGCCTGAGTAAACAGTTTACATTATAAAAGATAGAAAGCGAGTCCTGACTATTGGTGTACTTCAAAGGAAAGCACAACAGTTGTAAATAAACCACAGAAAATATTCCAAAACACTTAATCTTTTTAATTTTGTTGCTAGCATTTTGTTTTACAGCACCTAGAAGTATGCATTTAGTTTTGTAAGGCTAATAGGAGTGGGCTTATCTCCTCCCCCAAAGTGCTTACAGTCTAATTTTAGACATAATATGCTGAATGGCAGTAAGAAAAGTGTTCAGTGGTGGAGGGAAGAATGAGGAATAAACAAGCAAGATTTGAATGTGAGTGGATAAATGCAAACATTTTTCTTTCATTCTTTAATAATAATAACAATGCTTCATTCTTTCTATAGTTTCTGGAAAAACTGAGAATAAAAGGTTATAAAGGTTTGGTAAAATATCTTTCCAAGACTCTTCTTATGTATTGCTGTGAGAATTGTTTCTGCTTTTCATGGAAAATCTGCAGAACTATGTCTACCAGGTGCTAATCTAAAGTGCACCTGGCTTTCCTGAATATTTACTTTTATTTTGATTAATACACAGCTTAACTGTACTGATTCCTTCGCCTGACTCACTTTTCCCATCTATCGTGAATTAACACTGTGCCCACAGTGATCTTCTAAATCACAGTCCTGTGAAAAGCAAGTGGTGGATGAGTGGAGGATGGTTTTGTGACTGCAGGACTGAGCTGGGACTTAAAAGGTTCAGGTTTACTCCACATATAAAGACTTCCCATGTAGCCTTAGGCAAGTCCCTTACCTTTTCTGTGCTGTGGTCTCCATCTGTGATATGGAAGCAAGAAGCTTGTTTTTTTCCTGCTGTGTCTGTTTTCTGTAATTGTGCCGTAAGAGATCTCTTCCAAGTGAAAACTTGTATTGTGTGTTTAGACAAGACCCAGTACAACTGGGCCTCCAATTTAGTTGGTATTACTGGAATACCAACTAAACAATAGCAACTTTTAATACCTAAACACAAAGGAAGTAAGAAAATATCATTTTAACTGATTCAGGACTAAAGAAATTCAGCAAAAGAAATTACATCCTTTTACCATAAATTCTTAGTCACTTCTTAATTTTATTTTGCCCTCCATGCAAGCCTTAATGAGGAGAAACCACATTTATGCCCATGTCAGTAGGATGTAATTATAGGGGATTGTATCTGAAGACTGTAGCAGCTGAAGCTACCAGTAATGTTCTGGAAGATTTTCCTATTTTAAAAAGGGGGGGGGGGAAGGGAGCAAAATTACTCAGAAGGTGGATTTTTGTCATTTGAATGAGTCTTTTATGAAATCTTTAAGCATATATGTGCTGATCTTCATCTTTCCTTAGTCTTAGACTTGCAATGGTATGTGCCAGAGATGCCCTTTACTCTCCTGGATACTGTTTTACTTACACTTCTGAGTAGAGCTTATAGGTAGGCTCCTACCAGATTTGATTTTCGAAGTAGAACTTCTTCCTAGCAGTGATAACGCTTCAAAATGTGCCTCCAGTATCTTACTATGTTGCACATCAGATTTTCTACTAGGAATTCTGAAGAAATGGACTTATATTTTTATCTAAGGTGCTGGATATATTACAGCACTACTATATTACAGTATTATGGAAAGTCCATATGTTACAATGGAAAGAGTAATTTTAGCTCCTTAAGTGTTCACTTTATAGTCAGACCAGGGCCTTTTCCAGCCAAGTTCTGAAATGTTTGAGATTTCAGACAGAAATTCGAACACAGACTTCACAGTGTGGTGGGCTGACCCTGGCTGGATGCCAGGTGCCCCCCAAAGCTGCTCTATCACTCCCCTCCTCAGCTGAACAGAGGAGAGAAAACAACAAAAGTTTGTGAGTCAAGATAAGGACAGGGAGAGATCATTCACCAATTACTGTCATGGGCAAAACAGACTTGACTGTGGAAAAATTAATTGCATTTATTGCAAATCAACTCAGAGTAAGGTAATGAGAAAATAAACACAAATCTCAAAACACCGTCACCCTACCCCTACCTTTATCATAGGCTTAATTTTACTCCCAGTTTCTCTGCCTCCTCCCTCGCAGCGGCACAGGGGCATGGGGAATGGGGATTGTGATCAGTTCATCACACTTTGTCTCTTGTCACTCCTTCCTCCTCAGGGGAGGACTCCTCACACCCTTCCTCTGCTCCAGCATAGGTCTCTTTCACAGGGAGCAGTCCTCCAGGAACAGACTGCTCCAGCGTGGGTCTCCCATGGGATTACAAGTCTTGCAGCAAACCTGCTCCAGCGTGGCCTCCTCTCTCCATGGGGCCACAGGTCCTGCCAGAAACTTCAGCATGGGCTTCCCATGGGGTCACAGCCTCCTTTGGGCATCCCCCTGCTCTGGTGTGGGGACCCTCCTTCCCTCTCCTCCCCCCACCTTCTCTCTCCTCTTTCTTACCTATGTTGTCCCAGAGGCGCTACCACTCTCACTGTTGGGCTCAGCCTTGGGCAGTGACGGGTACAGCTTGGAGCCAGCTGGGATTGGCTTTACCAGACACAGGGGAAGCGTTCACCCGTTTC
>NW_009916193.1:6902-7153 GCF_000696875.1 Nestor notabilis | reverse complement strand
GCTTCCAGCAGCTTCTCACAGAAGCCACTCTCGTAACACCCCCTGCCGCACAACCCCGATGCACAAAGCCTCCCTGGGCAACTTGTTCCAGTGCTGAAGCACCTTCACACTGGTTTTTTTCCCCCTTAAAGGTAATCATAATTTTCTTCCATGCTGTCCTGGGTTCAGCTACAGCAGTCATTTTTTCCCCTTCTTAGTAGCTGGTGCAGTGCTGTGTTTTTGACTTTCAGCCTGGGAACAACACTGATAAC
>NW_009916193.1:0-6634 GCF_000696875.1 Nestor notabilis | reverse complement strand
TGGTGGTGGTAGCAGCAGGTGTTTGGATTATACCTTAGTTACTGGAGTGCGCTTATCTCAACCCGTGGGATTTACATTCCTCTGATTCGCCTCCCCATCCCTCTGGGAGCGGGGGGAGGAAGGAAAAGGATAGGGGGAGTGAGTGAGTGGCTGCATGGTTCCAAGTTGCCAGCTGGGCTTGAACCACGACACATGCAAAATGTGTGAAGAAGGCAGAGAGCCTTCTTCATAACCAGAATTAGATAGCTGAGGACAACAGTCAGAGGTCCCATCCTCCCTTTGTCTAGGCTGGACAAACCCAGATCTGCTCAGTCCTTTCTGTATGTCATGAGCTGCAGCCCCAACCACTTTGGTGGCCATCCACTGCACTTGCTTCAGTCTGTCCATCTCTCTCCCATGCTGAGGAGCCTCAAACTGGGCACAACTCTCCAGATGTGGTCTTTCAGGTGCCAAACAGTGGGAATACTCACTTCCCTCAATCTGCTGGATACATTCTTGCTGGTACAGCTCAGCATACTGGTGTACAAGAGCACACTGCTGAGATATTCAACTTGGCCACCAGAAAATTACACATATACTTTCTGGTACTCTTCTGAAAAGCTGCTTTCTGAGTCTTCAGAATTACTGTGTTGGTTAAAAGAAATATTACATGGAAGAGCATATGCACCTTCTATATAGATTAGTAATTTCTATGCTTTTCCGTTTGTCCTTGGAAGATATCTGAGTCCCTATTGTACCAGGAAGGAGCCATTTTCACTTTCTTGAAGACATATAACTGCATTAATTACAGTATCTATTCATGTTGTGTTAAGGCATCTGCTAATAAGAGTCTCAGCAAGTCAGACAAAAGGCAAAGGCCTACCCTTTGTTGGTTGACTCATTGCCCAGCATGACTGACAAGTGTTTCACTTGTCTTGTTCCAAGAAGGAAATTAGCGAAACGTTGGTAGAATCAATTATTACTGATTGCAAAATCTAGTACAGGAATTTAAAATACAGAACATGCACTGCCTTGCACTCCTTCAGTGTGCTGTCTGGCTGCTAATTAGTCAATTCATGGTATTATGGGTGAAATGAACTTCTTTTCTGATCCAATTCATAGATGGTTTCACCAGTACAATGGTATTATTAATGGTGAAGCAGTACAATAGGAAAGGATATTCCTTATCATCCATAGTGTAGGCCTCAAAGCTCTGCAGGCTTATGTCTGCAAATACCACGTGCTGTATGCTGTAAGGATCAGATATGGGATATGCAAGAATTTCTGCAGCGATACTGGGTGTTTGATCTTCCTTGCAAATAGATTTAGCAGCATTTAGCACCCAGGCTTTGCTTTGCCTGGGTGTATTTGTCAGGACCTCAAAACATGCAAGCTCATGCAAGCTCAATATTGTGGTCATGTTTTCTCAACTGTAGTAGCATGACTTGTGTAAGACTTTCTTCATTCACTCCGCTGTTTGAACTTCTTCAATGGATTGTTTGATATTAAGTTTGTTCCCAGAATGGAGCCTGTTCATTTAGGGCAGTGACGCCACAACTCAACTACCTCTTAGAAGACATGAAGTCTGTTGCTCAGAAAGAAGTTGTTTCAGATGGGCAGTTAGGCGCAATATGTATCTTAGCTCTTCAATAAGCTCAAACAACAGATATTTGTGGTCAGTTGTGGAAGAAATGATTTTTCAGACTGGGGAGAGGACACTCCTATTGGTTAGCTTTCTTCAAAGCCACTGACTGTATCTGGACTGCATAAAGGATTGTGATACCAAAAGAAATGTCTGTGTATATTGGGTAATTTCTCCAAGAAAATCTTTTTTTCTTGTGCATGTTTCCATTAATTCTACCAGTACTGCTCAGAAGCATGTGGATTTAGTAACAGGTTGTTCTAATGTCTTTAATGAACTAAGTAGTGGTTGAATTCCCTTCTATTAATGAAGTCTGTTCATTGATAGTCTTCTACAAATGTTGGTGAAGTAGGATCAATATGGACACTGGGTCAGGGTTCTGAAAAATATTAATTATTACTATTCTTTCTTTTTCAGTTTTCTCCTTGTGTTTGGTTGCTTGATTTTGTCCGTGTTTTCTACTATTCCTGAACACACAAAACTTGCCTCTGGTTGTCTCTTCATTTTGGTAAGTGGAACTTCTAAGTACAAGACAGTTTTACAGATACTTTTATATAGACTCAAATCGTCTCCCTCACCATAGAGAAAATAGTGTAATTCCTGAATGCTTTAAGAAACCAGACTTTTCATCAGAATGATGAAAAACTAATAAAACAGAGGATTCAGCCATCTTTTTCTCTAAAAACAGTGCTAATACTGTATTGCATCCCCTTCTTTGCTTGAGAATTGCTGTAGTTTATAACCGATAGTTTTTCTACTGCACTTTGGTAGTGACTGAGCATGAAAGACCATTGATACTGCTGCTGCCATTTATAAAGTCAGTATGTAGTAAGGGGCACTTATACTTAAAATAGGAAATAATTTTGGTATCTTAGATACCAATTTGTGCTAGCTATTGATAGGTACTGACATTTTAGTGCGAGTTGCTGCAGTACGATGTGGTAGTTTCATTATTTCTTCATAATACATGCTTTTGTATTATGTTTATCTCTCCTTTTTCCCTCCTGAGGTAGATGTAAATGGCTTTAATCCCTAAAAGTGCTTAACATTTTTCATGCATTATATGGACACCACTTTGTTCATCTGTTTCTTGATGGGCCATTTAGTTCTGCAAGTGATGGCCTGAGGATAGGCAGTAGTGATCATTAAAATGTCACTATATACCCAGAGTTACCATGGTTATTTCAGTCCCAGGTATACAGCAGACTGTAGCTTGTTAGGTAGTGCCTGGGGTGAAGTAACTGTTCACAAATGCCAACATTTTAATCGTCATCACCATATATATCCAAAAGCTCTGGTCTTCAGAACAGCTCCCTGCTCAATTATGGCATGAGAAGGCCAATAAGCATAATTATGGTGTATGCTGTATCTCTACAGCACAGTGTGCCACTGCATCCAGATACCTGAACAAAACATCCAGAGCTGGCTAGGTGTAGATGTGTGGTATTTTGCTCCATCTGATGGTTATGTAGCAGGGCTAATTAGGGAGAGCTGTGCTAAATGTGGTATTTTGCTTCCTAACCATATTAGTGATTTTTCTTTTTCTGGAGAAAAGATCAGGTACCATTAAACTAGTTAAAAGTGAACAGATTTAATCCTACACTTATATCCAGTCCCATTGTTCATAGATGTGAACAAAACTTTGCAAATGGAAGTTTGTTTGAATGCTCTGCAGCTAGCTATAATATTGCAATTACTACACTAATTGCTAAGATTTTCTGGTATAGAAAACAGGAAAATTTTATTAGTCTGAAAATATCCTATTTCTAATAGCAGGTGCTTTTGTGACAAGTATTCTGTTTCCCTGTACACTTACATTAATTGGTTGTAGAAACACCGTTTGTTCTGCCATAAAATATGCCTTTCCCATGAGCCATATGTTTGTTGATTGTGTTGGTACGCTTACCACTGTTGATTCCTCAGCTGGCTGATAAACACATTCCCTGTGCTTTGCCATGGCTCTCCCTGGAGCCTGGATGTGAAGGAGCTCTGCAAAGTCCTGGGTTTGCTCTCAACGCTGGGCAGAGGTGAGCTCTGCTAGCTGATACACTGGTCCTTGTAGAGGAGTCCATCAGTGGAGCAGAGTTGCTCAGGAAACTGTGGCACTTTCTGTTGCTGCAGCTTCAAAGATGGATTTTTTCCATCTTAAGGGTTCTGACTGCACATCCCGTGTCATCTTCTGAACACGGAAATAGCCTTGAGGAGGAACAGGATGGATGGTTAATCTTTGAAGCATCAATACTAACCTGGTCCAACATTTCTATGCTATAGCCTAGTGTGTTCAGCAAACCCTTGGCAGGAATAAATCTAGTGATGACGAATTTTACGGCTCCTGCTGTGGGTCTCTAATGGAGAAAAATATAAACAGAGCAAAGTATGAAGTTCCAGAAGCAGGCTAAAGCTGACTGGTTTATTCCAGTTTGCTGGTGCATAATATGCTCCTCTGCATATTGAATCATTAGCTGATACTAGCAATATTATCAAAGCAGTATTTTGCAACCACAAACCAAGAGAAAAACACATTTCTGCATTAACTCAGCAGCAGTTGTTTTGGCTGTGCCAACACATAACTGCAGTCACTAGAGTTTTCGTAACCTTTTCCTTGCAGTGATTCACACAGCTCTTACAAATGTGTCATGTAGTAAAGACAGTTGTATTAACTGTCAGGGATCTGGTTTAATACTGTTTTGCTTTGTGCCTAGGATGGAAGATATATGTTTATTTTCTAATGAAGTACCATACAAATATGACAATCCGTAGAGCTGCCTGCTGGGTTTCTGTGAACTGTTTGCTTTGCAGATTTATTCCAGATGGTCCCCCCTACAGCCATGTTAATTGGCTAAAAGCTAATGTAATGTTCCTTCAGCTTAATACCTGAGCTTCTGCCTGTGCTGGTACCTGTGGCTTCTGACATATTGCAGCTATTCACAGCTACACAGGGAGGTTAAAGAGAGGTGTAGATGAGGTGAGCAAACCTTTCCCTCCTTCTCCAAAAGGCCAGAGGAGCAGAGATTACTGTTCTGTGATCAGTCAATTCCATTTATCTCCCCCAGCCTTGCCTTAAAAGGGAGCAGAAAACATATCTCCTAATCACTGCATCCTAAATATCTCTCAGAAACATAAAGTGGTGTGTGATAGCTCAAAGTAAATAATTGCTTAGGAAAAAAGTATTTGCTGAGGGTTTCTGAGCTTCAGCAGAGTTAGTAGACTCATCTGGACTGCAGAAATGCCTGAGCTTTGCTCCCAGGGGTGACACAAACCTGCCCTGCTGTGTTACGCTGCTACACAGCCAGCACTTCAGTTCTGGCATCTGCACAAGCACTACTGTGTTCCTAGGCATCTTCCACTTATCTGGGGACTGACAAGGGAAACACGTTTAATATTAGATTTTTATGCCTAAAATTAAAGTCCTGCAGATAAGTTAAGTGCATGTTACATGTAATAATGTTGGGTTGTTAAATCAGTAATTAATTTGGTTAGATCTATGTCCAGAAATAATAAGCCTAACCAGGGGGAGAGCATCAGATAAAACTCCTTATACCTACAATAATAATTACGTTTTAGCCTCCTCTGTACACACAGCTTCTGGCACTGGAGTTGTAGCAGTAATATATCCCAGACAGACAGTAGAATAAAATCTACTTCAACATCAAAAAAACCACAAGCAGCTTAAGAATCCAAGTAACACGGCAAGAAAATAACCTTTGGTGTATTGCTGATCTCCTACAAATACATTTGCTGGCACTTTATCAAATAATAAACACAAGGGAAGCAAAACTTGGGCTGGGAAGGCAAAATCAAATCTTTTGGGGAAGATAGCCAAGAAGGAATGTATCTGGAACTGGAGGTCATTCACTCTCATGACCAAACTCTCTATATTTTAAGATCATTTTCAACTAAAGCTATGTGAATAACCGGTTCACTTCTGTTTGTTTGCTGTCAATTCAAGAAAATAAACGAAATAATTTGAGTTGACCCACAAAGATTTGGCAAATTGAGAAGTCCAGAAAAAGTCTTGGATCAGATTAAATGCTTCATTTGACCTGGCATAAAATGTTATTTGAGTCTTTGAGCATTTTAGAACTTTTGGCTTAAAAGTAAAATTGAGTCTGTAGGAAAGAAATGTCATTTTTATTTGAAGTGACAAAGCATTCAATTTTTTCCATAATTTTAATTTTTAATCAAGGTGGAAAAATTGCAAAACTCATGTTGTCCTGGATTCAGCTACAGCAGTCATTTTTCTCCTTCTCAGTAGCTGGTGCAGTGCTGTGGTTTTGACTTTCAGTCTGGGAACAACGCTGATAACACCGATGTTTTTAGTTGTTGCTCAGTAATGTTTACTCTGACCAAGGACTTTCTCAGTCTCATGCTCTGCCAGGGAGGAGGGGAAGCCAGGAGGAAGCAGAGGCAGGACACCTGACCCAAACTGGCCAAAGGGGTATTCCATACCACAGCACGTCATGCCCAGTATAGAAACTGGGGGGAGTTACCCGGAAGGCCCAGATCGCTGCTCGGGTCGGGCTGGGTATCGGTCGGCGGGTGGTGAGCGGTTGTGTCCTTTTCCCTTGTTATTCCTCTTATCATTATTATTGGTAGCAGTAGTGGTTTGTATTATGCCTTAGTTACTGGAGAGCTGTTATCTCAACCCGTGGGAGTTACATTCTTTTGATTCTCCTCCCCATCCCTCCGGGAGCGGGGGGAGGAAGAAGTGGGGGGAGTGAGCGAGTGGCTGCGTGGTTCCAAGTTGCCGGCTGGGCTTAAACCACAAGAGTTCTTTGTGGCACTCAACATGGGGCACGAAGGGTTGAGATAACAACAGATCTGACCACAGTGTGTCTAATGATATTTCTGATAAGCATTCATTGTTTCGGATTAATAGTCACTCATGACAATGTTGATTTATTGGCCCTCAGAGTTGTTACGCTTGATCTCAGCGTTTCAGCATGTCGTACCTTACTTACAGCCACTATTTGCTGTTTCAGTGTTTATCGGCTGGGGGCCTGGGCTAAGATT
>NW_009916192.1:71106-71382 GCF_000696875.1 Nestor notabilis | reverse complement strand
AGCCCGGAGATGAAGCAGCGCACGATGCACAAGCAGGTGAGTGCGGGGCTGTCCAGCGCTGGGTGATGAAGGGGTCAGGTGGGGTCAGGTAGGGTCAGAGCGTGGACCTGGAGAAGAGGGTGGCCAGTGGGGATTGGTGCAGTGGGAGGGGATGTCGCTGTGGTTCTGGAGTTACCGCGTCAGTGCCAGCCCCGTGGTGGCATTGCATGTGGGAGGTACCTTGGCTCTTGCACCCAGCTTGGCTTGAGCCAGAGGATGGGGAGACAGATCAGTGAC
>NW_009916192.1:26351-71041 GCF_000696875.1 Nestor notabilis | reverse complement strand
GGCAGCCATGCCTCTGTCCTGCGCTACCATCTCCTCGCTGCTTTGCCTCTCCATGCCCAGGCTCTCATCCCATGCCATAGTCAACCGCGCGCCATCTCCCAGACTTGGACCAGGTCCTGATCTCTTGTAACTAAGAGTGCCCCTGCTGCTGCTCCTGTCCCAGCGAAGCCAGAGCGCTCCTGGACATTTCTGTGTCTTCGCTCTGTGAGACCCTCCCGTAAATCCATGTGGGGAGGTGAGAGAGCAGGAAGGAAGGAGCGTGCTCCCCACCGAGAGTGATGCTCCTGCTCTGCAGTGATTCAGGTCCCACACCACATGCTGTTCTGCACAGAAACAAATTCACTATTCATGGTGCTCAGACAGAAAGCAGTAGGTCACAGACCCAGGGCCCTCTGGTGTTCCTGGCATGGAAAAATTGTTTTTGTAGGACTCATTCATTCTACATTTCAGAAGTAACCCTATAGAAAACTAACCCAGTAGGGCCTAAAGCAAGAGTGCCACAAACCCAGAGGATGTGGACAACTGGCAAGAGCTCGCTGCATCTCAGCCCAGACTCAGTATTAAGGCACCACTTCAGCAGTGTGGTATTGGAAGAGGAACAGAGCTGGTGTAACTGCTTCTCCTTCACAAGGCAGCCGTGGAGGCCTTTGGTAGTGGTGCCCGTTCAAGGCTTTCTGTCAGCCCCATCTGGAGCTGCTCGTTGCACCCGGTATCGATTCATCAGCACTGACATTAGAAAGCACCTCGTGTAGCAGCATTTGTGTGATGGGGATCAATACTCATTAGGGACAGAGGGCACAGAGCTCTGCCAGCAGCAGCCTGCTTGGGAGCAGACAGCAGTGAACTGTGGGTGACCTTTGGGAAGCTCTGGCCAAGCTGTGTTTGCAGATCTATCCTCCATCCGTTCCCTCTGGTCCTCTCAGAGTTTATCTCATGACCTGAAGTCCTCGGTGCCTCTCCTTACTTGGATATTAGCACCATCTGTAAACCATAATGGAGCTGCTTGCTCATAGTTGGTGGTATTAAATACTGATTGAGAACAAAGGAATGCCATTTGGTGGCCATTTTAGAAGTCCATGAACCTCGTTCCTGGCAGCCAGAAGAGCCTCCTCTGCTTCCGAAGTTCATCTGCTGTACTGACTTCAAACTCTCCTAGAGATCCAATGTCCTTTTTTACTCCTTCAGAGGAGGAAGGAAGAGGCAGAAGGATTCGTGCAGAGTGAGCTGAGCTCTCATTGACATCCTTTATCAGTGGCCTTTATGCTGCTGGCATGAAGTCGGGTGGCCACTGCTCCTTGGAGCCACAGATTCTGAGCAGCCACCACAGATGCAGTGCTCGAGCTGGAGATGTAAGAAAAGGCAGAAAAGTGAGGATTTACAGCAAGGGATGTCATGAGCCGAGTCTGGAACTTCTGATTTGGAACTGTGGAAGTAGAAGACAACATGAGAAAGCCTCCAGCCCCAGTGAGGTGATGAAACCAGTCCCCACTCCTCCTGAGGACAGAACCTCCTGTTCTGCTGCTTGCTGGTGACTGGGTTTCTCCACTGTCCAGAGCTTTGAAAGAAGCGAAAGACCCAACATTTCTGACTCATTAACTTGAATTCCCTTGACCAAGTCATCCAGATGCTTTGCGTGCATCCAAGCAGCTCTTTGCTGTGGTTTCTAGCGAGCCAGGATGGAGCAGAAATAGCTGGACATTCACTTCCTCAGCCTTGTTATGTGGTTGGAAAATATTCAGGCAATGCCATTTGCAGTCCCTGCCCAGGCTGGCACTGAACAGCAGCCGTGGCTGTAGCTCACTGACCATGGAACTGCTCCTTGAGCTGCCACATGAACAAACCTAGACATGCACTACCAAGATGTGGAGCATTTAGAGCTCTCCAGCATCGTAAGTGTAGTCTCAACCAAGAAGAAACCTTTCTGTTCCAAAAAGGCTCCTGAATGACCAGAAGCAGCATCTCAGTTGCAGATCTGGTTTTGTCTGTATGGGATCTCCACAGCAAGCAGAAAGACAGCTCAGTAGAAGAGGCTGAAGAGAGCAATCTCTGCTTGGGTAGTGACCACACCACGTCAGGCCACTGTTTCCCTCGGCACCTTCTCAGGTCATGTCCTTCAGAGGTGACAGGACCTGCTCAGAAACCTGGGCCCTTCTAGAGGACCCCACTGCAGCACCTTGTCCTACACCTGTTCTGTGGTGTGGCACAGGGAAGAATTTGGCCTGCCAAAGGCTGTTTGACCTCAAATGTTGTGCAGATACAGACCAGGAGTTGTTCCTCCCCAACCGCCTGGTAGCTCAGGTGGTTGGTTGCTGTTGGAGCAGCATGGGAGAGGGCTTGGAAGAAAATTCTCTCTCCAGCTTCATGACCATTTCTGTTACAGGTTTTTCTTTTGTTATGGTTGTATGTTTCATTGTAGGCCCCTTCTCCTGTGAACCCCAATGCCCTGGACCGCACTGCTGCTTGGCTTTTGAATATGAACATGCAGTTTTTAGAAGATGAAAGCATTGACCCAGATTCCAAGCACAGGGATAAGCTCAGGAATAAGGACGAGCTCAGCCAAGCAGAAAAGGTAAAACCTGATTGGATTGAAACAAGTGTCTAAATAGAGAGAGGATTTCCTTGAATGTCTTTGATCCGAGCAGCGTGGGGACAGGGTGGGCTGTGCGGCAGGTCCCTGCCCAGGAGAGGGGTGTCAGGTCGTTCTCTGCCCTGCTCAGCCTCACAGAGCACTTCTGGGGAAGGTTTGGGAGGTTTTCACACTCTCAGTGACTGGAATTAGCCTCTGATAAAGCAGGAGCCAGGAATCAGGTGCTGGTGCTGCTCTACAACACTCTGGAGCCAGCCAGTGCCTGTTAATTCCCCCATTCCTGTTCCCCCCCATCTGCAGGGAAGGAAAGGTTAGAAAGTGAGTTAAACACACCTAAAAAAGAGGTGAGAACGAGGTACAGGCAGCCTCAGGACAGGGACATGCAGCAAGAAGCAGTTTCCGTGTCAAAATGGAACCATGAGCAGGTTCTGGTCTCAGAGACTGCGCTGGGGCCTGGGGTGGCTTTAGTGGTGCAGTGACACTGCCCTGAGCTCATGGCTGTGTCACATAGAGCCCGGGGCTCTGCCAGGAGTCAGTTCTAGAGTATTCAGTCCCTGTGCTGCCTCTCCCTGCTGCGGGACAAGCCTCGGGTGGGATAAGCAGGGAAGGGCCAGAGTAGGCCTGGCCAGGGTGAAGGAGGAGGGTTAGAAATACGGAGGCAGGAGCTGAGAAGATCCCATCTTTGCTGGTGGCTGCTTCTGCAAGGTGCTTCCTCACAGCCCGGCGCCGCCGGGACCTGCGGTTGGGCACTGTTGGCATTTGGGATGTCTCCTCAATGTGCTTCTCTTCTGTCAGCTGCATGTCACCGCCCGGTGCCACAGAACCGAGGCATCTCCTCCCTCAACCTCCTTCCTGTTCTTCCAGCACAGACGTGTCTCTGTTCATGTTAAATCCCCTTCCCGCTCTCGTTCTGCTGTGCTGCATCACTTTGGGACTGCCACCTGGTAACTTTAGGGGGATTCCAAAGGCAGGTACTGTAGGGACCAGTAGCTCCAGCTGCCCCTTGAAGAACATGGCAAAGTTTTGTGACAATTCAGCCCATTTCTCACTGGCTTTCTGCTCCTTGGGTATTCCTGTAAATACAGACACGCACTGATCACGCAGCAGCTGACCCAGGCACACTTTTAGCAGGCTCTGTTACCAGAGATAGAGAACTCTTAGCTACCACCTAAGCACAGACACCCACAGGCACAAATCAAAGAGGAGGCGTTGTCAGACTGGTGCATCCTGCACTGGGTTGTTGCTGCATTTAGTCATTGAAGGGCTTCTAAAAGAGGTTTGAGTCTGCAATAGGGGTGACAGGGGCAAGCTTTGGATCCAGAGCAGGTGAAATGCTGAAGGACCACACGCTAAGACACGTGTTTGGCCTCCTCCTGCTGCCCCCCGGGTGCACACGGTGTGTGCCAGGCGCTGTCACTGATCCCTTTCCTGTGGAACGGACTCATCTGTTACGAGGGGGCACTCACAGGTCCTGCTCTATTCCTGCCACCCTGAGAGGCTGCTGTCTCCCGGGACAATGCCACGTTCACCCCGTGCTGTGCAGGGAGAAGCTTTGCCAGCCCAGGCCCTGCTTGAGGCAGACGATGGTGGGGTTACAAACAGGGTATTGCAGCAAACCCGTCCCTGTCGCAAGGTGAGCAGGAGCCCCACACGCCAGGAGCCTTCTGTCTCATTCCCATGCAGCATCTTTTGTTACTTTGCTGTCACATCAGTCACTGACATTAAAGATCACCATTAGCATAATCTCTCTCCCCATTACTGTAAGACGTGAATGGTAACGGAGAATGAGACAAGTGTTCTAGAGACAGGAGCGACTCCTTCGGTCTCTGAGGCCTCTCCTGCTATCATTTGAGCTCACTTACGCTGCTCCTATTTTAAGGCTAGGGTAGGTATTTAATCTTTCCTGTTCAAGCAGCTCCCCTCTGTCTGACTTCAGTGCTGCTGTGCCACTGTACGGGCATTCGTGTTCCCTCATCGCTCCAGGTTACATGTGCAAACTGTGTCGTTCCAGTGCCGCAGTAAAAGCTTTGCTAAAGGAGGATCAGAGTGATGTGTTGAGCCTGTCCCTGCCCAGGCAGGAGCTCAGCCACGGCTCGAATGCTTTGGCAGGTCAGGAAGACCGTCAGCAGCATAAATTTAAATCCTTGGGAGTTAAAGCTCCTTCTGCTGTCAGTGGAGTGATATTAGGACAGCAACATGGATTGACATGGGCTGGTCTGACTCCCCTTCACTGGGACACAACCGTGTCCATCATTTGGGTGCTTACACGGGTGGCACTGGCCAAAGGGGAAGGCTGTATTTTCAGCTGGCCAATTCAAGACATATTTAAGTGCATTTCTATCAGCTCATGAATAACACTTGTAGCTTTGTAACAGACTTCATGACTCAGATGAAGTCTTTTCCCGTATCTGACTCCAGCTTGTCACATTAGCAGCAGCGTGTTCGTTATCCTGAGGTTGTGCCAGCTGAGGGGTGGGGGTTTTTTAAGACTGTTTCCAAAGCTAATGCTTTTAAATTAAAGTGTTTGTGTTAGGTTGGGGTTTTTTTTACAGCTACACTGGATTTTCCTTTAGCAAAGCAACTTGCACCCACCGCTCTGCTGCTGCAGGAGCTGAACCAGCTCAACTGAGTTGAAACGCTCTTCATTTTTTAATTGCTTTATGTGATTCTTCTGCTGCTGATTTTTAGCTTCATCTGAATGAGCAGAACAACTGTGGGATCTTGGCTTCACGCAGCAGCTCTTCTCAGATTGAATCCTGGTTTGACATCTGATTGTGTTTAACATGCTGGGCCCCAAAATGCAGTGGTGCTCATTGCCCTGCTCAGGACAGGGAGCTGCCCTCGCTTTGATGAAGGGTGGACACTTTGTGCCAAGACAGCAGAGCCTCCTGCACTAACAGCTCCTGCTTGGCTTCCCCCATGTCCAAAGCACCCACATTTATTGCTGTAGAGTGAAGAGCTCGTGTGTAAACCCAAAATGCCACCGGTGCAGCTCCTCCTGCCTGTGTTCAGCGCTGTGCCGTTAGCGCGAGGACGGTGCCGGCTGCGTTTGCCTCTCGCTCGCTCTAACCTGCCTCCCCCTGTGAAATGCCAGACTCTGCTAACAACCCGTTCTCTGAACCTGGCAGTGACCTGCCCGCCAGCGGACGCGGCGTCGCTCCTAGCGCAGTGTGGAGAAGACCGAAGAGGAGGTGTCGGCAGCAGGGTTATCCCACACGGGTTTGCAGCTAGTCCTGTGCAAGGAGAGGGGCATAAGGGGGCGATGGGGAAACCCTGGCAAGGGCAAAGCCCGACTCGGTAACGTGCCACATGTGTTTTCTCCTCCTGTGTCTGTCCTTGCGTGCTGTAGTACCAGCAGGACCTAGTGGTGCTGCAGGACAAGCTGCGCATTTCCAACAAGAAGCTGGAGGAATATGAGACTCGCTTCAAATGCCAGGAGGAGACAACGCAGAAGCTGATGCTGGAATACCAGGCCAGGCTGGAGGAGAGCGAGGAGAGGCTCCGGAGACAGCAGGAGGATAAGGAGATCCAGATGAAGGGCATCATCAGCAGGTACAGGGGAGATGGGAGCGCTGGAGGTGGCAGTAATGCAGGCAGCCTGGCTGGCGTTACAGCTCAGGAGGGTCAGGGGTCTTTGGAGGTGCAGGCAGGTTTCCCATGTGGGTTTTACAGCATTTATTCACTTCCTGCCCTTCTGGGTTACAGCTCCCAGGGGCAGTTTAAAGCCCTGACTCTTGGGGTCATCCTCCCCCCATCAGTGTTACCTGGACAAGGAAAACTCTTGACATCTCCCTGATTCACAAAGGCAAAACTTCACAAGGGGAGCACTGGCAGCCTGCCCAGTTCCCAGAGGATCTGGCAGGTTCACTCCTCTGTCCAATGAGCAATAGATGTGACGATCAAAATGTTCTTTTCCTGCTGTTTAGCTAAAGATCTCATCATCATCCCATCGCTCCCAGCTATAAATCTCTTCCTCCTGCCCAGTGGGATGTGGTGTTTACATTTGTCCAGGACCCAGGCTGTTCCAGTGCAGCCTTCACCTGCCCCCGAGCCAAGCCAACCTAGTGTATTAATGATCCCTCATAAACGGGTCAGCCTTCACCATTCTGTGTCACTTCAGCTTTGGGACAGTGCTATACAGAGTTCTAGAGAGGACTAAGAGCCAGAAAAAAGACTGGCTCTGAACTGGGTAAGAGGTAAGTGCCAGTGACCATATGCCTCCTGTGTGCTCAAATGCAGAACTAGAATCATAGTTGTAGAATCTGATTCCATGCAGAATCATAGAATGGTTTGGGTTGGAAAGAACCTTAAAGCTCCTCCAGTTCCAACCCCCTGCCGTGGGCAGAGACACCTTTAACTAGTCCAGGTTGCTCCAAGCTCCATCCAACCTGGACTTGAACACTGCCAGGGATGACGCCCACCTTCCTTAGACAGCCTATTCCAGTGCCTCGCCACCCTCACAGTAAAGAATTTCTTCCTTATATCCAACCTAAATCTCCCATTTTAGTTTGAACCCATCCCCCCTTGTCCTATCACTATCATCTGTGATGAAGAGTCCCTCT
The DNA here is from genome assembly GCF_000696875.1 of Nestor notabilis. Lineage (NCBI taxonomy): Eukaryota > Metazoa > Chordata > Aves > Psittaciformes > Psittacidae > Nestor > Nestor notabilis. The sequence goes on along the minus strand of NW_009916192.1, from coordinate 63,892 downwards.
CTCAGAGTTCCCATCCCTTCCTGTGTGCTTCAAAGATCACCCCTTTGCTTCCTTGGTGTCAGGGCCTAAATGGGGACATGATTTGTGTCATTCGCTCTGGGTGGCTGTTGCAGGTGTGTATGAGGCTAATACCTGGGCTTAGCAGAGCCCAACACGTGTAATGTTTTCTCTTGTCTGTTTGACTACCAGGCTGATGTCAGTTGAGGAGGAGTTAAAGAAGGACCATGCAGAAATGCAGGCTGCTGTGGATTCCAAGCAGAAGATTATCGATGCACAGGTGAGTCCCACTACCAAGGGCTGCAGCAGTTTGCAGGGTGACTCTGCCACCCTGCAGCCCCCTGCCATGCAGCAAGGCAGCAATGCACATGGGTGAGTCACCACCACGCTGCAGCCAGTGACAGAGCCAGATTCAGCATTTACTGGTTTATTGTCACAGCATTCCCATTCATACAGTTTTTTCCAGCCTCGGAGCTTGGCAGGCAACACGGGGGTGGGGGGGGGCATTTTGTGGAAGGATCATGCCCACAATTCAGTTTGTGGAAGGATCATGTCCTGAGGTCCTCAGAGCTTTGCTTGGAGCTTCATGTTCCAGTAATGCTCACAGGACCTGGATACAAGGAACACGGCAACGTGGCCAGACCAAAGAGAACGTGTTTTTATCAGTCTTTGGGTTGTGATTTGTGGGATTAAGCAGCTCAGTTATTGCTATGGATTACACTGGCAGAGGAGCATCAGGTGACGGGTTAAAACACGAGGCTCGGAAAAGAGAACCTGACAGTACAGTCTATAATCTTTTAATGTGTCTAGGCAGAGACCAGCATCCTCTCAGCAGGTACCCTTCCTCCAGGTTGGGGCTAGGTGATACTATATCCTAGGCTTACTCTTAACAACCCTATTAATCACTTGTGCGTCACTACTCATGACTAATTCACCGTGCAGCTAATTAAACAGGAGATGAGACAGTAGTAACTTCGTTAGAAGAATCACTGTTTTTCTGTAATTTGTTCAAAGCCAGTAAATCATCCTGTTCCCTGGAGCCTGGCACGGGCAGGGGGGTCTGTAAGGTGGGAGCCGTGCAGAGGGCACCTCTCAACCCGCTGTGCTGCCTCCTGCCACACTGTGTTACATGTGAAGCTCTTACAAGGGCCCTGCACATCCTACATGGGGTCTCTTTTTGTCATTTAAGGCTGTACAATAGTGTTGGACATGTTCATACATGATGGACCTTCACAGTTACACAGAAGCACTACTCCTGAGTCGATTCTGCTCCCTTCTGTTAGTGGCAGACAGAGGAGCATGATGACAGTGTGGCAAAGAACTGGAGTGGCAGAATCAGGCTCAACACAGCAGCTCTTGCTCCCATCCTTACGATACTGTAGTAGGTGGGAGTTGCCATCAAAGCCATCCTGGGACGCCACAAGTCATTTAAACTATTAATTTATGGTAACAAAATCAATTAAACATTGACAGGAATAACTACCTTGGGAGAGCTTGGGTTTAGAAAAGGAATCTTACCACCTCTTAACAGCTGCTCTTAGAGCAAACAGTACAATGAATTTCTGTATAACTGAGGAACTAAACTGTGTTACCTCCATCTTCTTCAGGATGCTGAAGGAATTCAGCTCCCATTGCACAGGCGAAGTGCATTTATGTCCCTGCAGATAGCAGGGGATTCCCAAAAATGCTGTGTAGCACTTAAAAACCCCTAAAAACCCAAGGATTTCAGAGAGAGAAAGGTCCTGGGCCAAGAGGCATCGCAGAGGGACGCTGTTCCCGTGCTTTTCCACTGACTGGTCCCCTCTGCCCCTTTCGCTTGCAGGAGAAACGCATTGCTTCCCTGGATGCTGCCAACGCACGGTTAATGAGTGCCCTTACTCAGCTCAAAGAGAGGTACAGCATGCAGACACGTAATGGGATCTCCCCCACAAACCCAACTAAATTGCAGATTACAGAGAATGGCGAATTCAGAAACAGCAGTAATTGTTATTAGTAATTGTTACCCCGCGGAGGGAGCCGCAGGAGGAGGCCACAGAGACCGTGCAGCAGCAGGCGTGAGCTTCAGAGAACGGCTGCTCCCCCTGAGGACCCCGCTCCTTACTGCGGACGGCGCTTGACTGAGCCTCTGTGGGAGATGCTAATGCCAGCACATTGAGGGGACGGAAAGATCGAGTGTGAGATGAGTGGCATAAGGAAATAACATATATTTGAGCATTGCTGTCACTGTTGGATTTCAATCAGTGTTTAATGTTTAAACGAAAGTTACCTTTTTTCCTTCTAAACTGCCCAAAGGATACGCCTCACCCCTCCCAGCAAGGAGTAACGTCCTTGTCATTGCAGTAAGCGACACAAAGGGAGCTGGGCAGAGCCTGCAGCAGGCAGGGGCCCAGTAGGTCCAGTTAAAGGGTGCTGCTGGATGTAGCTGTACGAGGGATGCAGCACCCGCTCCTCCTGTGACTCCCCCGGGATCACAGCCCGCTCCCAAAGCAAGCCCCGAGCCCAGCCCAGCCTCCTTCCTTGGCTTTTTTGAGGCCACTGACTGTCCACAGGGGCATCTGCACAGCTGATTAGTGTTGAATTAACTCCACCAGAGAGGGAGCACAGTCCAGATGAGAGGTCAGGGCACAGGCTGCGTGCTGGAGTAGCCAAAGGGGTGCTGCAGGGCAGCGAGAGGGGCATTGCTGGGGGTCCTGGCGGGCCCCGGGGCAGCCCAGGGGAGCAGAGCAAGACCAAGGCTCTGGCATGCAAGTGGAGGGATGAGCTGGCACCTGAACAGCGACTTGAAGCCTCTCTACAGCTTCTGCTCTCACAAATAATAGGGAAGAACCTTTGTAAGCAGTAGCCCCAGGGCACTGTCATCCTGTCCCTGCCAGACACAATTCTAGCCACAGAATAAATAAATGTTGCCTGAGTTTGGTCCCGAGCTGTGAATGAGGTGCAGGGGCTGGATTTCCTGGTGCCCAGTGTGGTAGAGGGGGAGTGAGGGGCTATGTGAGCTCACCAGCTTCTCGTGTGACGGAGGGTTCGTATGGGGGTGTAATGCTCTGTGCAGAGATTTTTACTGTTTCTGGGGAGAAAAAACAGACAAAGAAACAAGAAAAAAAAAAGCCCTGAAGAACCATGAAGATCGGTAATTGTATTTCTTTTCTTTCACAGTATGCATTAGAAAAAAAAAGATCCCATTTTCTGGAATACTGTCCTCTTTAAATTGGGAATGAGCACTGCATGGAAATTAACCGGCTCGAAGAATGTAAAACATGGTCATAAGGGAGTAACCACCAAGAACAGCAGCCACCACCGAAAGGCCCCTTGTCAGGAGCACTGTGCAGGCATAAGCCAGGATTAGACTTTCCCAGCTGCTGAGACGCAGATCCGGCACATTCCCGTTGTGCTCAGCGGAGGGGTCACCTCCTTAACGGGGGATCGTGCCGCTGACCGGCCGCCACGGTGTGTTTGTTGGGTTGTGGTTGTTCTAAGGTAGCACTTCATGACTCCCACTCTCAGAGCAGGTCCCTCGTAACCAAGAGCCAGAGAGCTCTCTCTGAGATACGGATGACAGTGTACAGTGTACAGGACCTCTGCCTATTCCTCCCACTAAAGTTTATCACACTGCTCAACGCCTGTCCTAGCTCCTCCTGCCATGTGTAAATGTACAAAGGGACTAGGATGTTCACTGAGCTCTGCACAGCTCAGGTACCGTCTCCAGCCTCACCCCACCTAGGCTGCCTGAGCAGGACACTTTGCCACTAAGCTCTGCATTGCCATGCTGCCCCACAGGCTCATTCACAGCATTCACCACATGCAATTGTTTTCACAGCTAAAGATGATGCCTTTTATTCCTAAACGTTTTTGTGTTCCCGGGAAGCCCTGGGCCGAGCCGGGTGCAGTTTGGTCCGTGGAGGAGAGAACGTGGTGCACTGAGGTCTGCGCCCCCCGCCAACACCCGCAGCGCGGTGCGGTCACGCAGCAGACCCCAAGCGGAGCTCCTCAGAGAACAGGAATAACTAAGTATTTATGACAAGTGTGAATTTTGGAGACTAGCACAGATGGCTTTGAAGAACCTCACAAACCTGACAAGGTTACAACTGGAGAAAGACCCAGACAGGTTAGGCGTATACAGGGTACTGTGAACCGTTGGGTACGTACACTTACATCTGCCATTGTCTCAGAGTCAAATACTTGATAACAACCCTGCAAAAACAAACAAAAAAAAAAGACTATTTTAAACCACTGTTGCCCTGAGTTGTGTGTTCAGAGCTGATGGGGTTTGAGTGCAAAACACTTGTGTTGCAGAGACGGAAGTTTTCCAAGAGAAAAAGAAAGAACATGAGGAATGGAAACGCCAACAGGGCCCCGGGGCGGGCAGTGCGTTTCCATTCATACACGGATGTCATGGTGGGATGCAGTCAGTGGGAAAACGAAACGCCCACAAAACAATTGTTTAGTACGGGAGCTAAGCACAGTACAGCTCAATCTCCTCAGCCACAAGCCAAGGCACTGCTCCCCCCACCCCATCTGTCACAAACTCCTGGTTAACTCAAACTTGCCAATCACTGCACACACGTCGTTCTGCTGAAACAGCAGGAACGCTTAAATCCTGCCACAGCGAGTCATTAGAACCTCACAAGTTCCAGTGCCAGCACCTTCTGGAGTTGTGGCTTATTTCCTGAGCCAGTACGAAACGAAATTCCAATCAGGACAAAGTCTCCTTACAGTAGGTTCCCACTATTCCTCCCCATTCCCTCCCATCTCCTTCCCTGCAACTACCAACAACTGGACCTAACCATGACCCTCTCCTGAGAAGGTTCTGGGGTAGGTTCGCAGCTCCAGGCTCCGTTCAGTTCTGTTACTTCACTTTGTGTTTCTGTTATTTCTCAGCTGTACATTTATGTGGGGGGAAGGGGATGCACACGAGCCCCACGTGGCCGGTGCCCCGGCACAGCAATACCAGAGGCAATCCCAAGTGGTGTTTGCAGCTCCGGAGCAAGGCTCCGTTCGGAATGTTTTGTGAGCGACTCCGGTTCCTTTCTTGTTCTTGCGCTTCCTCCAGCAAGAGGCTGTTCCAGTGCAACCGTGTCCCGAGTCTAAATGAAACACAAACACACTCGGATTTTTATCTTAATACAAGTCTTAATACTTTTTGGTAAATGTTCTCAGTGTTTACTGTACCGTATCTATCTCACTAACAGTTGTACATAGTAACTTACTTCTGGTGCTGCTTATTCGGGCAGGATTTGGCTGTATCTCACTGCTGTTTTGGAGAGGGGGGACTCAAGCTAGCAAATCTGGATCCAGACACAGGTTATGATTTCAGCCTCCTTCCTTGCGGATCTCAGGGAAGGGGAAGGGAGAGAAGCCAGGGATCCAGATTTGGGGTTGGCCCACCTCAAGGATTCTGTTTTAAGAGTTTTGATTTGGGGTTTTGTTAAACTGTAGTGAATGCTTGTCAAAAGTTTCATGTAAAGGGGATGAACTGGACTGACCAGTATCCCAAGGTCTCTGCAGACTGTAAGTCATCGTTTTGGACAGGAATCATGGCTTCAGTGCCAAAAGATTGGAGGGACCCAAGTCCTTCCCCATGCCAACTAATACTACAGTGTAGTCACCAGCCCCTTTTGCACCAGTTTAAGCAAATCCTGCTGCCATCCAAAGAGTCCTGCATCACTGCACTGTCATTTGAGTCTGGTTGGGTTTGTTTCCTGCTTCTGCAGTTGTAAAGCACTGATTGCACTGTGAGAACATGCTGAATCCTCAGGGCTGGAGGCCAGCCCCATAGGCTGCTGCAGGATGCAGGACACTGGTCCTGCTACTATGAATATTCCTAAAGAGCAGGGACTTGCTGGCCCTAAGCAAGGCATCACAGGCTCTCCTCGGAAAGCAGTCAGCACATAATCAATCATTCCCAAAGCTCAGCGTGCTCTCAGGCTGTTCCTGATCTCCCTATCCAGATGCAGTAGGAAACATACTGAGGTCTGCTCTGTGGTGAACAAGGACAGGACTTGCTCAGAGGAGATGGGAAATGCTGTGATGCATTTGCCCAGGAAACCCACAGTGTGGTCCATGGGTTTGACCTACAAGGGGCTCATTTCCCACCGTGACCCCCAGGAGATGCTGTGTCAGCAGCACCGTGTCCAGCAGCATCCACTCGGGTCACTGCTCTGTCCGTCACATGTAGCTTTGCCTGGAGGGCGAGAGGCAGAAAGTCCAAAGGGAACAACCATGACACTGTCCCTGGGGTGAGCTCCCTGCAGCACCCCCTTCCCACCCCAGCCACTGTTGGGGACCTGCTGGGACCTGGCATGAGGCAGAGCACGTGGCCTTATGGCCACCAACAGATCCCTTAACTGGCCCTGGGAAGGGGCATCTCCTATCTCCAAGTGGGTCTCTGGCTGCTGAGCCCGACGCTTGGCCGTGTGGCCCCTGCCCTGCACAGGTAACTGCTGCCTGTTTCTCTTCCCATGGGGAATATGACACATGGGGGAGAGGGAGGACGACAGCAGCACGTCAACACGCAGTTCCTGGGCTTTACAAACCAAATCCAACCTCGAGGGCGCTGCACAACATTCAGAACAACCATGCTTGGGAAAAGGGTGTCACGTTCAAGCATTGACTTCCACAGATCACCTGAGCTCTGACATTGCTGTAAATGCCATGTGGTTCTGCATCAGCTACCAGTACCCCAGAGTGCAGCCTCCATGCTCACATATTCCTTTATCATACATCACTGTGTCTTAAGATATACCTCTCTCTGTATATCTGCTTAGGCTGATACTCGTTCCTGATAAGCAGTCACTATGTTTTATATCCTCTTATAAAGAAAAACAAATCTTTTTTTGTAAGTATGTTTAAAAAACAAAGCAAAGTGGAAGTGTTTGCTGAATCTCCTTCAGCTCCTTTTAAACTATGTAATAATGTACAGAGAAAGTTGTTGGTGTTCAAAGAAATGATGTGGCCGTGCAATTTATGTACATTTGCAATTAGAAATATTAAAGATTTATTTAGATATTTTATATAAGTGCTCCAGCACCTCTACTCAAGTCATTTCTAGTTTTTAGAGCATCCTGGCACACACTGGCCACGTGCACACGAGAGTATTTCTTACCTGTCTCCCCAGACAGATCCCCCTTGTCCCAGGCTGAATCCTGGCACCAGCCCATCCCTGCCATCCCAGGAATACCCTTCTCCAGCCCGTTCACACTGCCCGGACACACTGACCCACCAACCTGCCCCAGTGGCAGTGCTGGGGCTGCATGAGGCTGTGGCAACAGGATCCACTGCTGCCTGCACCCACCTCTGCCTCCAACGCGCCCTTCTGCTGTCTCTGCAGTAGCAGAAAACTTGGAGGAGAGTCATTAAAACCCTGGGCAGCATCAGCACCTCTGCCTCATTAACATCACCATAATTAGCTCCTCTGGGAGAGGGGGAAGACGGGCTGGCTGCAGCATCATGGCTCAGGATGAGGAGAGCAACCATGGCTATCGCTGTGTCAGGCAGCACCTCTGCAGTAGTGGCTCTGGAGCCAGGCTGGGCACTGGTGTCCTGCACCGTGAGAAGCCAGACCAGAGAACCCCCTGCTGCCCATGGCCAGGGTGCAAACAGCCTGTCCTGCTCTCACACTGCTCCCAGCACCACCTCAAGGTCTCTGGACAGCAGCTCTTCCCTGTGTCCAGGTGGCAGCAACTGCTGCTGCTGCCCTTCCCACCACGGCAGCAAGAGCCCTGAGCATCCTCCACGCTCCCTGGTGTTCCCAGACTGGGCTGGGAAGCTCCTGAGTCTCCAAGTTTAACCTGGTTGATTTTGAAGGTTGAAAGAGATAAATTAAACAGCTCAGGAGACACAGAAATTAAACACTTGGGGCATCCAGAAGCTGCTGCAAGGAAGGGTTAGTCAAGAACACCTTCATTTGAATAAAACATCTTTAGCTGGAGCCTTACAGCATGAAAGAGCCTGTTCCGGTGGGAGAGAGGCAGGGAGGTGCAGAGATGAGGCTCACACATCACAGACAGCAACAGCTTGTTTCTGCTCCTCCGATAACCATCCCTAATCTTTGCTCCTGTCAAACATGTTTCACTCGCATCTTCCCAAGCCCTTCACACGCAGTCAGCCCCCACCCTCCACAGCAATGAGTGAACGTCAGCATCCTTATTTTTACAACTGGGGACATGCAGCAGGAGCACAACTTTCCCAAGGCCTCTAAGCAAGCTCCAAAAGCCAAAGAGCTGATTTCCCTCCCTCCCTCCCCGTTCCGCACGCAGCCGTCCCACGCACGACAGCCAAAGCTCCAGAGCAAACATCCTCTGGAGAAGCAATTCAAAGCCAGCCAGTAAACAACCCTCCAAAGCCTTGGCCCTGGAGACAGGGGAGAGGAGCTGCTCCCTGCCAGAGGAGTCAATAACGACAGGCAAGCAGAAAGGAAGGGGCTGGAAGAACAAGAGTCATTAGTGGAAACTCGTTGTTTGTGCTAATTAGATCATTATCTGGAAGCTGCTATTGATGTTGCTATTTCAGATCCTGCTGCTGTTATTTTACCCACGTCTATTGACTGCCCACACCCTTTCCACATCCCACAGAAAGCACCAGCAATGCTGGGCCTGCAGCCAGGCTGGGATGGAGATACAGTCGGATGCTCTAACCTGAGCCCACTGCGGCAAGGACCAGCCCAGGACCACGTGGATATCACAGTGAGAACACACAAGTGCCAAGGCTGCAGTGCCTCCCAGCAAGAAATTCCCCTTGTTTTTAACCTTCCAGTGCTCACCTGCACAGCCCAAGGGCTCACACAAGGTTTCTGTGTGGGATCAGGCTTCCGGGCAGCACTGTATCCCTGCACCAAGGGCTACAAAGGGCTGGGAACGCAGGCTGCTGAACGGGAGCCAGCTCCCAGACATGACCCTGAAATAGAGATCAAGAGCAACCTCAACAGAGAAAGAGCAGATGAAAGTCACTGGTGCAGCAGGAGGGCAGCAGGAGCAGGCTGCATGCTGTGCCCATTGACCAGGCCAGGCCACCTCTGCCTCTCACAGCAGGAAAGCTGCTCACGGCTCCGTTTTGAGACACACTCCCTTCATGTTTTCTGGTTTGTCATTATCTGCCCTGTGCTATTATTGATCCTAGAGAGACATGAGATTAGGTTATTCAGTTATTAAAAAAGGGGATGAGGGGAAGAGAGAGTAAGACTTTGGCACCTGTAGGATTTCTGCTGCTTCCCACCTGGCAGCAAGCACAGCTCCTCTACACATAAACAATATCGATGCAGGCTCCTTACATTATCAGATTTCCCACTGGTGGTATGAGTGATAACTGAGTAACTGCGACCATTTGATTTTTTGTGCCAAGGAATGAAACCTGAATAACAGAACTCCCAAGTCGATTGATTTATTACAGTCACTGGTTTTCCTCCTTGAAGCCACAGTCCTCCCTCACCACCTCAGCCAGGAGAGCAGCGAGCTGGGGGTTGCCCAGAGAAGCTGTGGCTGCCCCATCCCTGGCAGTGTTCAAGGCCAGGTTGGACACAGGGGCTTGGAGCAACGTGCTCTAGTGGAAGGTGTCCCTGCCCGTGGCAGGGGTTGGAGCTGGAGGAGCTTTAAGGTTCCCTTCCAACACAAACCATTCCATGATTCTGTGATTACATCCAGCCCTGACTTGCTGCCTTTTAGCGCATCTGACCCTGACCTACAGAAGGGCTGTTACACTTCTACTGATGAGGCACAGAAAGAGGAGAGAAAATTGCATCACATCACCATAATCAGCTTTTGATTTTGTCCTTTACAGCAATTTCATACCTCCCTACACCTGCAGCAAATTGCCAAAAATCAGCAATGACACAAGTGAACCTGCCTCTGCCATCAGAACTGCAAAAATAATCATCTCCCATAGAGCCAGGTATGGCTGAGGGCAGGGAATGGCGTGTGGCGCATGGCACATCACCTCATTCCCAGGGAATTCCTGACCCCCCGGGTGTACCAGACACTGCCCAGCACCCAGAGATGGTGACAACAGGCACACAGAGCACAGAGCTCTCCTGCATCTCCTGCTGTGTGCAGCCAGGAGCAGCCAGTCCCAGCTACAAACACTTGCTTTGTCTGGGGCAGTGGTGAGGAATGGGAACACTGGGAAAAGCCAGCACTGGGCACTCCCTGGTGCAGGGTGCAAGGCCAGGCTGCCCTCAGCTCCTGACCTTCCTGCAGAGCCTGACAGCATTCCCTTGCTGAGCCCTGCTTGAAACATCAACTGCTGCACCATGAGAACACCTTGTTCACATAAATCACCTCAAACTTAAGAGGTGCCATCAGCTATTAGCAAACACTCCAGGCCTGTGGGTGAAGGTAATTCAATGTGATATGCTTGGGCATGCAAGGCAATAGGTTTCGGCTGAATACCATGTGATAGAATCTCCTCAATGGGAGGTTAAATGAGGCTGAGACAGAGACCAGATGGATTTATCTGGGTAGTGCTGCTGATTTTTTTTTTCCTGGTGTGCTTAAGGTGAAGTGAAGGTAAGGAAGGCAGAAATAATCTGAGAGAGAAGCACAAGTGAGGCTGTATGTGGTTGGGGCAGGGTTAGCAGGAGGTGTGGGACCTCATCCTGCTGGAACGCACTGAGTGCGGAGGAGGATGCTCTCAAGGCACTACTGATTTAAACAGACAAATACTTCTGACCCTGACCAACTCCCCTAGTTCCTATCCCGAGCAGGACGTGCTTGGTATGGAATATCCCTTTGGCCAGTTCAGGTCATCTGTCCTGCTCTGCTCCCTCCCAGCTTCCTGTGCATCTCCTCACTGGCAAAGCATGGGAAACCGAAAAGTCCTTGACTCATTGTAAGCACTGCTCAGCAACAGATAAAACACTGCTGTGCTACCAACGTTACTCTCCCACTAAGCGAAAAAACACACAGCACTGTACCAGCTGCCAGGAAGAAAATTAACTCTATCCCAGTCAAACCAGGACAATTCTGTGTGCCTCTGGCACAGAATTACCACCACTGCTCCAGCAAGGACCAACAGAGAAAGGAGGCTCCCAGTGGGAAAGAAACTTACAACAAAATGAAATCTCGGTGGTGGGCTGAAGATAGAGATAGAGCCAGATCAGACAAGTGCACATCCTTGTAAACATCCCTCTCCTCTGCTCAGACCCAGGTGTTCCTGTGAGCGGGATCAGTACACACCCCCCCCAGTAACATGAAAGCCAGAAACCATCCAAGGCTCTGAACAAGCTCATTTCTCCTCTGCAGACAGCTGAGATTCACAGCCTCTCATACACGTACTAGCCTCAGGATGTTTTTTTTCCCTGGGGATGCACGAGATGGCTACTGCCATCCCCTCTGCCCGCCTGCATGTACCATCACTTTCAAGAAGACAGGAGCAGGGAGTGTGCACGGAGCAATCTGCAGCGGCTGACGGTAACAGCATACAAAGACCAAACTGTGCTGCTGCTGTCCAAGTGCATCCATCTGAGTGCCAGGCATTGCACAACCAGCTTTCACCCCTGACAGCACCATCCCCATTTCCCCAGCACCACACTTCATGAGGTAGCACAGCAGGGGTGGGAAAGAGCCAGCTCCTTCTGCACACCGGTCTGGCCTCCAGCACACTCACACCTTGCAACCAAAGGCCAACAAGCCTGCACCAAAGAGCAGGAATCAGACTCCCTCCCAGAGCAAAGGAGGGGAGCTGGGGGCTCAGGTTCCCAACCCTTGCTGCCACCAGAAATGGTTAAGCAGCTCCTCTGGCATTTGACCAGCACTACCTAGAACACAGCACCGGACAGAGACACAGCCCAGGCCTCAAGGTCACATCTTTTCTTGCTAGATTCCTCTCCTTACAGGCAACTCTTACTTTAACATACAGATCTTGAACAGCCCACTGACAAGAAAGGGATATCAGCAAAAGAAGCCTTTGAGACTGACAGGTGACTCTCCAAACACTGTAGATTTACCTGAGCATCTAGATCACTACAGTCAGTGAGAAAAGACAGGCACAGAAAAGAGCTCTACTCAAAGCCACAGTGAACCACTGCTGAGAGTCTCAGCTGTGCTATTCTATCTGCCTTGCTACTGTTGGGGTATCCTACATCTCAGCACACTCACCCTCTGCTGCCAACTCAACTGACTCAAAAGACAAGAGTGTTCTCACACCTCCTCCCAAAACTGTGCACCAGAAGAAAAGGGAAATAAATATCTCTCCCACACAAAACCAAGTTTAAAAGCAGAGGCGGGTAACAAACCCAGTAATTGAGCAGCAGAGCTGCCAGACACAGACACAGAGATGGGTGGTGACAGCTCTCAAAGCTTTGGGGACAGGTTTCTCATTACTGAGCACACCTGAGTGTCTGCTGCGCTTGCAGGCAGAGACACATTAGCAGTCCTGCCAGGGAGCACCTCCAAAGGAAGGTGACAGCTACATAAACAGAGAGTCACTCCTAAGAGAACAAAGCTGATGTCCATGAGGAGCACAGGATCCTGGCCTCATCAGCTTACCTGCAGCTTGTTCCTGCAGCAAATGGGCTCATGTGCTGGCAGAACAGGCTGGTGTGAGGTGCGGGTGAGCGCAGCAGAAGGATGAGCATGAGGCTTGTTCCTGACAGCGAGCTGGCAAGACAGACCATGGGGAAGCTGCTGCCAGGATGGCAGCAATGGGGCTGCATGTAAAGCATGACCACAGGTGCAGGGAAGCACCTATTGCTAAACCCTTTTACAAGGCAACTGCCTGAATTGCTGACTTCACTATCAAGATTTTTACAGTCGTAACACAAAGGTCCCCACGCACAGACATTAGAACAGCCACAAAAACTGGATGGTGGCAGATGCTGGCAGATTCACTCACCTACCAAAAGGCTGCAGGTCATAGCATCGGGTAGTGCAAAGTGTGTGCTGACTTCCAGCCCTGCTCTGCAGCCACACACAGCACAAGATTCCTAGGAATACAGCCCGCTAAAGAGGAGGGGGAAGCATGGCACCAGCAGCAGAGATGGGTACGGAACAGGCTGAACTATGGATTCCCTGGCTGGGGAGCTGGGCTGCTGCAGGGAGATCCTTGTTCTTCAGGCAAAACTTCCCTGCAAAGCAACTCTCCCTCAAACAGCAACATCAATGAGAGCCATAGAGTTCAATGATAACTTGATAACACCAAAAAGCCCCAGGATTGGGAGAGGGAAGGTGAGAGAGTTCAGATCTCCCATCCATCATGACAATAAGGGAGGGAAAAATAAGAAGATAAAAGGGAAAAGCAAAGGTAAAAATGCAAAGTTAAAAGCTGTAAGAACAAGAGTTTCAAGTCAAACAAACGAAGTGAAGCTCTTTGATCAGAACAGAGGGCAACGGGTGAGCAGAGGGAAGGAGAAAGAAAAGAAAGATCACTTTTCTAAAGATCTGTTTATGTTCCACTAAAGCTCAACGGCTCTTTCAGCTTGCTGTGATCCTGAGGGCCCTGCTGCTCCCCTGCCTGTGCTCCCACCCAGCTGCTGGGGGAGCAGCCAAGACCCACACTCTTCTTCTCCACATCTGCATCATCTCAGCCTAATCCATCCAGGGCTTGGAACTGATGCACTTCTTAACAATACTTATAAATTGCTACTGAACTTGGGCCCATTTAATAGTCACTGAATGATATTAGCAAATCCCATGATAAGCACAGCCCTGACTCCCAGAGAGGAACTTGGAAAGGAGGGGATCCCCCTGCTCAACCCACCAGGTGATGCCATACACGGCTCCCTGCTTTCGGAGGCTTTGATCCACCCCTGTGGATGATGGAGATCAGAAGTGGAAGAAAACACAATCCACAACAGATGTGCCCATTACTTCAACCTCATCTCCCCGTTTCAAACTAATGAGGTGTGCAGCAGCACCTCAGCACGCTCACCAGGCACTAACAGTGTAAAGCCCAGGCAGGACCCACAATCTGCTTCCTTCTCTTTGATGATGAACAACAGCAACTGTCATGAAAAGGAACCCTCTGCACTCAGGACTCTACAACGCCCCTGCCACCCCTTCCCTCGTCACCCTGCATGGCCAGTACTCATGGGGATGCTCCAAGGAAGCCCAGGGGGGCTCCATCTAGTACAGCTGGACCTGTCCAAGTCACAGTTTATTGCCCCTTGGATCACACATTTCTGCTCTGTGAAGCTGAAGTGGGGCTGAGAGGGGCTGACAGGCTGGAGGCCAGCACCCACCTGATACCACCTCAGAGATCAATCCTCCAGCCACCAACACAGAAAAGCTCAAATTGCTGCATCGACTCAGCAAAGGTTGATGCGTGGTGACACCTCGGAGAGACGGCAGGGGATAGATTCACCTTCACAATGGAAACACGCATCTTCCACAAACAGTTGTACAGCAACACAGGGAGCTGAACTAATGGATTTGGGCAAGTTGACCACATCAGTTTATTAGGCAAGCTGAGAAGCAAAATTGTGGAATTAGGAGGAAACACAGCAAAGCACGATGGAAAAGAAAACAAATTAGAGGGAACGGGGTAATATTTAGCAGCAGATTGCCACTGTCCATCAGACAGAGATCGGAATGAGGTCAGGTCACAGTGCTGGCTAGAAACAAGAAGCTGTGATGGTGACTATGAAAGTAATTCATGCCATAGTAAGCAAGGGCAGAGCTGAGGCACCACGGTAGGGCCCAAGCAGCTCCTCCTCCCACAGCTCTTCCTACAACCCTAGCATAGCCCTCAGGGGCTCCCACATCCAGCACTGCAAAAGCAGTACCCTTGTGATCCCGCAAAATCACCATAGAGGTTCCACCCCTTCCAAATTGAGCACCCAGAGCATGAGGATTTGCACCTACCCTGTCCAGTGAACTGCATGAGGCTCAGCCAGGAGGAAGACTAGATCCTTCTTCATCATGAGGAGTTTCCAAACAGGCTCCAACCTCCCAACAGCAAACTGAACACAAGACTGATGCAACCAGAGGGGCAAATCAAGAAAATGGGGATCACCTGCAGAGCTTGGGGGTGGGAACTGCAGCTGAGAAGACCAATGCAGAAGCAGGTGGACTTGGGTCTCTCACCTGAGAATTATCTCTGCAATTATCTGAGGTCCTCCCTTTCCAGCTGTGTTTTAAATGAAACGAAAGCAGCTAAAAGCGTGTGGTTAAATGAAGTGATCTGCTTAGTGCACATTAAATATTCCCAAAATACATAGCTGTATTAGGGAGAGTTGGGCAGAGGGCAGTTTATTATCAAGAGCCCAGCCCAGAGGAAGCAGAAGACAGATTTCAACTGCTTTAGCTTACAACCACCTTATGCAGAGAAAGAAAAACCAAACAGGGAATCACCGAGTGAGTTTGAGCACATTCAGGCTGGATACAAGCCTGTGGGAAGGGGAATGTCTGGTTTGAAATTCTGGACTCACTTGCCTCAAATCTTCCTTAGATGATGAAGTGTTTTACTCTGATTTATACCCAGAGGAATACCAGGTCCAGTGTGTCTGATAACGAGAAAGATTTCACAGGTGTGCAAAGTCCATATCTTATGTCATAAATAGCATAGTGAGTGCTGCTGTATTCTCTGCAAAGAATATATAGAAAAGCACTATTAAAAACAACACCTACTACCTCCCATGTATTGTTTCTATTGCTAGAAAGGTACCTCACAACTAACAGATTACAGTGCATTAGCATTCCTGTTCTGAATAAAGTGTCTCTGGTCGTTTTTCTGCTGTGCGTGTGCAGATTGGTAACTTCAAGGCTATGTGAAATTACTCTGGATGCTAAATCATACTCAGAGGAAATTGCATTAGATGGGAGGGAAGAGAAATGTGACTTTGTCATTAAGTCTCTAAAGTACACTCCTGTTTTATCTTCCCCCCTCCCCTGAGAATGATATGGCATTCAGTTTTCCAATTATTTAAGTACGTGAACATGGGATTACTAGAGACAGATAATTGAATATTTTGACTATTCTACAAGGGACCCTTCATATTTGAAGTGGGAGATAAAGAGGGCAAACTGCATCAGCCTGAGTATGCAACAGCCTGTAAAAATGCGTTAGATCCAGAGAACATGAAGATCTCCAAAACAGAGAGAGATCTTATTAGTGTTCATTATGTACAATAATTAATTTATTCCACTGAGATAAGGGCAATTTATACAATAGCAAAACTTGGATATTTTAGGCCATAGATCATACTAAAGAAAGCTGTAAGGAAAGGCATTCGCAGTTGTAGCATTTCAAATCCGACTGTTCTGCAACTCTGTCTTTACAGGACATCAATCACAGGATGAGAGAAACTGTAAGCTATTTTCTAGTAACACACTGCCAATCGCAAGACAAATGTCAGATGTCACCAAGTAAGAAGTAACCATTTTTCAACTTGTGAATGTCTTCAAATATATTACAATCAAAGTGTGGAAAAAAAAATGGCCCTTTCAGCTTCATTTGTTCTGACAGATGCCAGACCTTAGAGTTTGGCATTTTATCTTCATACTGCAATAGCTTTATGAAACTTAAACCAGGCTGAGGGCAGTGGCATTAGTCTGCAATTGTCCTCTTATGCGCAATACATAAAATGTGAAGCAGTCTAGTCATTGAACTGAGAAAGATCATCTACTGCTGCTTTCACTGGCATTACAGAAAGAGAAGGGACACCCACATCTGGTATTAGCACATGCTAGGTATTAGTTTCCCGTGGGCTCAGCTTGCCTTCTGCACTGAATTGCCATGCTGCTGATTGCCACTTAAGGGAGAATGCATGCTGCTTAAAACAAAAGTCAGGAAAGAAACTCTAAACTTCTCCTAAAGTAACAACTCACTCGATACCGTGTGTGCATTTAGTCCGTGCCATTAAGTGGGAGGGCTCCCTCGGCACGGGCAGTGTGCTTCCTGCAACGTCACGCCTCTGACACACCAGCCATCGGAACACCGTGACCTCGAGCTCAGGTAGTTTTCTCCAATCCAAAGCTAACTGCCTGGGTGTTGTGCCATTTGTGATTCCTGACAGCATGAGGAACGCTAGAACATAAGCAGACTCATTAACATTGAAGAATAGAACAAAGGAGGAAAATCAAACTCGGACGTAGACACACGTTCTTGTGATAAAATACGAGACCAAAAAGAATTTGACTGAGCAGCCCTGAAGTTCCAAGTTATTCCTGTCCTTCCAGCCAGTGTCCCGTTGTGCTCAGCCTCCCCCCAAAAAGAATGTGATTATCAATGTCATGGCTTATTCCTTGAAAAATAGAGACTACTCTGTACAACTGCAGTGGTATAGCCCAGCATTCCTGACAAAATATCCTGTTAAATAATACAGATCTCATTTTTACAGAGTTACACAGTTATTTTAGGGAAAATAATGAAGAATATGTGCAAAGACAAACAAAAGATCTGCTCTAAATGTTACTGCAGGTCCAGAGAGGGCAACAAACATGCAAAAGGCAAAAATTAAGCGAACCTAGAATACAATTAGCTCAGCCTAAAGTCAGTGACAGGATTGGTTTCACTGGAATTTAAACAAACTCTTAAGCCTTTACACTGTAAAGCTTTTTGCAGAAGCAGTGCTTAGTACCCGAAGACAAAACTACTGCTTGATTCACTGAATCTGACTTAATGAAGTATTATTTTTCCTGTAAGTATGAGCTTATCAGTTCTACGGAAGCAAAAGGATAAATATCTTTAGTTTTTCTTTAAAAAATTAACAGTACTTGTCATGGCAAAGACATGTACAAAGAGTAGAAGCCAAAATATTATTTCAGTGTTTTAAGACCGACTTTAAAAAAGAAGTACAAAGTCAATGACCAAATCTGTATTGATTCCAACATGTACAGTTCAAGCCACCAAAAGAAGAGGGTCAAAGCCTGAAGTCTGACCACAAACCTAACTCCAGGTTTCAGTTTTCCAAAGTCTGTAATTGGTATTTGAGACTGCAGCTCCTTACTTGGTTTCCATAATAGGTCCAGTGCATACAAAGCAACGTATTTCCTTTAACATGAGGGTGCCTCAGTCACTGCAACTTCATGATGCTGGTTATCATCCCAGTGTATTTTGGTCCTTGTCTTCACCTGTGGTTTTCTATATACTTGGGATGAAAGCACAGTTTCCCACATCGGGTGTGCTGCAGGTCCAACAGAGCTGTAAATAAATAGCCATTGCCAGGGTTGTTATTTGAGAATAGGAGCTTGCAGGAGGCTTTTTGAAGAGCATAAATAAGAAAAGCTGAAATAAATAACTGTGCCTAGCAGCTGAAGGGATTCAGGAGTCAGTCTCTGCTCCTGCAGTACATGCACATACCTGGGGATTAAGACTCAGTTGTGTCCTGGTGAATTAGCACTGTTACTAACGATGATTTCTATAATCTGAAAGTTTACTAGCTGAGGCCGTGCGACTGAGGAGGGATGGGTGTGCAGCTGGTGCGAGGTGAGGTCCATCTGCGTGACAAGCAGCTCGGCGCTTTTCATCCAGGACAGCCAGCTGATACTCACAGAAATCAATCAGCAATGTCACTTGCTGGTGGAGTGGGAGGGACTTGTATTTCTTCTGAGCCAGACAGAAGAAAGCTTCCACAAAGGCTTGTAAACACATTCCTGCAAGGAAAAGGGGTTTATAGGAGGGAGATTCATAGCTCAGTGCTCTGTAGCAAACTACATTCTTTAAGCATAACACTATATCTTTGTTTCTTTTGGCAGCAAGGCCAAATGTGTATGTGTTCAGTTAGTGTTAGTTAACTCTTGTTTTTAGTTGCTATGTTTTTCATTTACACAGCAGCCATCTAGAATGCTCACTTACTTAGAAAGCATATGGCCTTCAAAGACCAAAAGGCAAGGTTTTATTTGAACATAACACACAGGAGCTCATTTAATGTTTCAGTACAGGGTAAGCCCAGGCTGGTTTATAGATAGGTGATAGCCTCAGTGTTAGAGCTAGTTTTGCAGACATCAGCCTATCCAACAACCTGGCATCCGGAGGCAAACTGGTGCAGCAACAACTGACTTTTAAGATATTGTACAACTAAATTGATATAATATCAGCCTCGATTTCTGCTGCCTCAAATATTAAGTAGAAACCAAGTCAGACACACAGTAACATATTGAGCTTCAAGGAAAACAATCCACTGGAGAGAAAAACAAGTTTATATGGGCAACTGAATTGGGTCATTTAAACCTTGTATTTTTAGAGATGGACCTAAAACAAAAGTTCAAATGTAGAACTACTGAAACAGTATGTTATTTCAGTCTGCAGCACTACAACAATAACCCCATTACCAAGTATCACCTTATCACTGAAGTGAGTTTATTTGAAGTATTGCTTCCCTTCTGCAAAGCCTGTAGTGGGTACGAATCCTTAGCGCTCCTTTTGCAGGTGAAGAGGCCATTTTTCAGCCATACCCATTAATTCTGCAATAGTAATTTTGTTTCAACTGAATGAAAAACAACCAGCTGAAGTGTGTATGAAGGGAAAGTGCCAAAACATTCCTCTGCTATAACAGAACTCTGCTCTGCCCCTTCACAAACAAAGGTCCCCTGCAGAAGCCACGTGCTGCAGTGCAGCCTCTTCAGGTGCTGTTTGATCACATCTTACTAATAACCCATTACCACAGCCAATGGAAAGAGGGGCTGCATGTTAACACTAATTATTGTATGTAAACCCTTGAAGTAATACCTATTTAATTCTTAATTAAGAAGCCACACCACAATTTGGTTTGCAGAATGCCAGCCACAAGAAACCGTTATAGCTGCTTTGTGCTTTAACTGGCTCTCCCAGTTTGAACATACACTTAAGATTATTTTAGGATGAGATGTTGAAGGCTTTGGGTTTTTTTAACTGAATGTTGGCTCATTGATGCTGCAGGAAAGGACCTTTTCAAAATATTACAATTACATTGTGAAGTATAATTCCTCTCCACTCAGGCTGCAGGTGGGGTTGCTTACAACCCTGCCTGTAAAAGAGCTTCCAAAGGAATTGTTATCTGAAAGCAGCAGCTGCCAGCTCAGTAAATTATTTTATCAGTCACGGTGAGCTGCAGGCAGGGAAAGCATCTTTGGTAGCGCACACACTTTCTCTCCCATAAGTGACACTCATGTGAAGCTTATAATGGAGGAAGTTAGAAGCTGGTTTTGTACAGCAACAGCAAGAGTTTCTGTACGGTTACAGGTGGAAATGGGCCACAGAGCCAGCAGAAATGGTGGGTATTTTGTGTTTTAACACAACATGTGGTTTGCTGAAACCATCAACAAATCTCTTTAATTTCTGAAAGCCTGAAGGTTCATTTGCATTTCTATTACTTTTGCTCGTGAAATTCTATCAGCTCACCACATAAATGACTTCTACCCCCACTGAAATGCTAACTGCAAATACTCCAATTTTACATACCTGTGAAACTAAGGTGACCCAAACCTACTTAAAGTAGTATGTGAATTCACGCACAATAAACCTCTGCACCATACCTTCATTTTCTCCCTTCTATTCTTAGGTCTGGATTTATTCTTTCTATCAGCCATGTGAACAGTCTATTCTCCTTACTCTCTTTTTGCCCTTTTTGCCTTATCTTACCTGACTTTACATGCAGAGACTCTACAGGATATTGCAGGACACGTATATTCAAGCAAGAGACATAGTACTTATCTATTTCACATATTAACAAGTCTGAAGCACCTCCAAATATTCAAAGAAGATTATATACAACTGATTTTCTTGGTGTCATACCTGACCACACTGTCACAAATTAGTACATGTATTGATGTTTATGCAGGAGGGAACTATAGATGTATTTGTAGGCAGGTAAATAACAAATACAGAAGGCAGTCTCAACTTGGAGACTTCTGAGTCTTCTGCTATTTTAGCATTAACAAAAAAAATATGCAGGATTATAGAGATCTGTGTCCATGTTCAAATTCTTACATTAAACTGTATTTTGAACCAGTTTCTGGGAAGATGCCAGCTTGCAGCTCTGTGACCAGCGTGCTAGTTCCTACCAGCAGCATCGAAGTGCATTTCTTTATCCCACAGTGATTTAAATGGAACCTTGACTATCCTCCTTGATGGCCACAAGGAACAGTGGCATAAAACCTTCCAGAATACTCCAGCTGCTGTTTCCCTGCTATAAATGGCTCCAAAAAACTGTCGTCAGGAACTTTTTTTTGGTTGAGATGGGAATATGAGCGCAACTGAAATTGTTCAGCATTTTACAAAAGCTATTGGAGAAGTTGCCAAATTTATGGGCTTAATTTCCTACAGAAGTATAATAGCAATTTTAGAAATTAAGTTACATAATTAAATGGTGCATTTAGGCCATTAATATAACAAGAAGATAATCCCTAAACTCCACTATTTGATAGATTACTGTCTCAGATCTGAAAATGTGACCAAAGCAGATGGGGAGGTAATTCACTACTGACGTCTGGGTTGGCTGATTGGCCTAGCTCCTGTATGAGCAAAAGAGTTACAGCAAGGAGTGGCTGTAGCAAAGCAGCACTGCTTCTTGTCCTTAGCAAACGCCCATTTAATAGCTGAGCACTGTGCAAGTTTGTGCAGAAACCTGCTGTCCCCTCCTCACCCATCACAAAGACAATGAAAGTGAGAAAGAGGAGTGTACTGTTGGGCAGGGGGAGACTCTTCGGTAAAAGAAAAGTTAATACAGGTAGAACCCTTTTGGGGAAAACAAAGAGAGAAGTATTTTTATTTCTAGCTCCTGAATAGCTTCTGGGTTGGTTGGGTTTTGCTAAACCATGTAACCTACTCTAATATGGACATACCTTCTTACACTGCAATTAAGTTGAAGCTTCCACTGGGAATGGCTTGAAATGTTTCTCTGCAAACAGCAACTAGTCTTACAATGCACAACTGCAAGCATAAAAAGGGGCTTGCAGAAGCCTTGTCCCAGTAAATAAATTGAAAACTAAGAGTGATCTATTCTGTAGATAAAGGGAACCTGCCACAGAACTAAACAGAAGAATTTGTACATGTTCATGCGTCAGATATACATGCCTTGGTCCCATTTTTTTTCAACTGAATGTTTGAGATGTGCTTGAGCTACCAAAATTGCAAGGAAAACCCCAGCTTCCATAGTTTTCAAACACAAAACATTGTTACCTGATTCTTTGTGGTCAATTCCCATGCTGTTCCTCCTTCTTGTGATATCAATATATAAGATATCCACACAAGCCATTGAAAAATTGCTGTTACTCAGTTTGCAGTTTCTGTTAAAAACAGACAAAGCAAAGAAGAAATTCTGAGTACACCCAAACTCCCAACTTAGGAAAAATTCTGCAAAGGCAACTGAGAGAACACTGGGAGAAAAGTTTACCCATGTCATGTACACACCCACTGCAACATGCTTGGTCAAATAAAGCACATAGAGCAATAGGAAACAAACCAGTGTTCATGAAGCGTATGTATCTGAAACAGTACAGGCCCTGAATTTTCCATGTGCAGAACATCTCTTGTACGTGCCTTCTCCTGCTGCCTGTCCAGATCACACCAGCACCACCTCTGCCAGCAGTGATGCTGGTCAGGAGGAGTGGCCCCCTTAAAGCATGCCCCTAAATCCAGTTTTCAGGTGCAATCTCATGTCAATCTCTAGCCACTAAAAGGCAGCAGGTCAGATTATAGATTATCTGGTTTATTTGGGTTTTGCAACAAAGCAGGAAAAAAGAGAAAACCCTGCATATATCAATTAAAAATATGACTTAACTGTTACACACTCCTTTCTCCCAGTTACTGCTATCACTCTTCTGAGGCCTTAACAAACTGGAATTAACTGGTACACAAAACCCAACAGAAATCAGCACAGACTATCTACATGAGGCAGAGTTTGCACAGAGAAATACTGATCCTGGTTGAAAAAGGTTGGAGGAAAGCTTTCAAGCACAGAATTACTTCTTCATGCCTGAACACTGAACAGATTTGCCCTGTGCGTTCCTGAACGCTTCATGGAAAACAGCAGCATCTCTGGATGTATCTTGGGCATTCGGGTGATAAGCACATGTAGGAGATCTGACACTTGTGTGGTCTGAGCCTGCAGTGGTGTGGATCAGTCTCTGAGCATTAGCCATCTGTCCAGGATTTCCAGATGTCTGGCAGCCTGGCTGGAACAAGTACACATGCCAAAGAGCTGGCCAAAATTTCTAGCCAGAAAAGAGAAAAACCCAACAACAAAAAAAAAACCCACCCCCCCCCAAAAAATCCCACAAATCCCCCCAAAACCTGGATAATTTAAAAGAATCTTACTCTTTAATAGCATAAGGAGAGCTCCCTTAAAACAAAGTTAAGGCCTGGTAGGGAGTCCTAAAAAATTTTAGGCAGAACCCAAGCAAGGAGTGGAGCCATAATCAGTGTTTCTCTTTTAGCTACTTTCTATAATGAAGACATTATTGAAGGGAAAAGATTTTGATTAGCTAAAATTTGAGTGGATAGTCTCTGCAACCACTTGCTTCTTGAAAAGTGATACAAAACACATCTTAGAATCATGACCTTATTTCTGAAATGAGTAGTAATGTCAGCATTTAGAGAGGGGCCATATAAGTTGGTATAGATCCTCTGGGAAAAGTAAAATATTTGCCAATATCAAAAGGTTTAATTTAATATGCATTAAAGAACTGCAAACACTATTTCATTGAGATATGGCAATTTATTTTCATATTCTTAAAATGTTGGCATTTATTCTGTGTTCCTCTTTTGAGTGCCAAATTAAGGCTGGACTAAACAATAGAAAATACAGAATTGGAAACAATCCTGAACTGGTCTATGGGAAGAGCAGATGCCTTCAGTCATTTTCTATATATAGTAATTTGTATAAATCAAATTGTTTATATTCATTCCTGAATGCTAAATGCATCTGCATAGAAACAGGATCTGTATTTTAAGAGTACATCTGCTACTGCTGCTTATTTCTTTTGTCGTTGTCAGTGAAAGACAGAAAATGAGATATTTGCACCATGACTAGAACAGATCTATCCATAAAAAACAATGAAAAGAAAATGCTCACAAATAAAAAGTATGTGGAAAAAATAAATTGAGTTCCTTGCCATTGCAAGTTGCAATTTCACAATGCAAATCCTTAGTGCACAATGCAGCAGCAACCAGCATTTGGAAATCCTTTCGGGTGGCCTGGGGCAGATGGCTGTGCCCCACAGCCAACAGGACCAGATGAAGTGACCCAGTTTCAGTTGTCACTTTCTCATACTGGTATTCCTACAATTTGCTAGAACATGACATGTTGACAAAGACTGCAAATAGTATCTCCCAGAGTATCACGGATCTGCTGTGGAATAAAGACTCAGGTTCCTACCAGACACAGCTTCCTAGGTCAGGTATGTTGGGAGTCTGGAATGATAAAAATGTGTCTATTTTATTAAAAAATATGCAATGGTTCACTGGAATTTGTGGGGATAAATTTCTTTAGAAGGCATTACTCAACCTACAACTAAAATGTACGCTGTTAGGGCCTGCTTTATTGAGCAGAACTGAAGGTAAGCCCAGGGACGGCAGTGCTGTCCCACAGGATCTGTTTGTAACATCTTGACTGCACTTTAAGCAATTCCTAAAGAAGCCTTCACCTTACTGACCTTATAAATGTCCGGAAACCTGTTGGCCCCAACTTTGTTGTCCCTTTCACACCAAGAAATCGGATAAACAACGCAGCCACTCTGTCCACAAGCCGCAGGTAGTTAAACTGCTTCGCGTACTTGGGAAACACTTGCTTGAGACAGAGGGAGGGGAGCTCAGGCTCCAGAGTCCTGGTGGTCTCGTGTTCCGGGCCGTCTGCTGGTCCTATGTCCAACAGCTCTTCGTTTGCTTCCGACACGTGCTCCAAAGTCTGGCACCTGCAGCACATAAAATAATTGTATCTTACGTTAACCGTACTCTTACAAGAGTCAATATTCTGTCTTTCTGATTTCATTTTTTACTTAAGTATAAAACATCATAAGATTTTTAGAACCATAAAAAATCAAGAACAAATATTAAGGTTCAGTAAGGCAGAAATCATGTTTCAGGAGTTCAAGGGATAATGAGACCATCCTTTGATGCCTAATATTAAGCCTAGAAATATGATTGACAAAGAGATGCCCCACCATTACCAGGTTAATTGTGAGAGCTACCAGTAACTCGTGACTCCTCTGAAAAGCCTGGAGCTGGGCACTATCACATCATTTTTCTGTAAGTGGAAATTTTATCTTTTATACTAAGCCTCTCCTTTACCAAAATCTTGGGTTTGCCACCCCAAGAAGGTAAGAGTGGGTGCCCAGTCATTGCAACACCACACAGTCACCCTGGCCTTGTGTGGTTCCTCTATACAGACCCTTGGCTATTGTGTCCTAGGAAGAGGTCATCAGTTTTCTACACAGGTATTAAATTGCAACACATTCTAGCTGTGTGCCTTCTGGGCACTGCCCAAGCTGTACAAACAGATGGAAAACATTACCAGGGTTCAGAAACTCAGGGGATGACTATCAATCCAGCTACCAGATTATATAAATGAGTATTTTTTTAAAAGATGGCTGATTTTAGAACATCAAATTAGGACAATTTAAGACATGATATTTGATGTGACTGTTCAGTGCTTCCTGAAAATCATATTCCTTCAATTTATTTCATCTAAAACATTCCAAAACTGAAACACTGGTAACAAGATATGCCTGCATGATTCCCTTACAATTCCCTTTCCTATAGAAACATTTATAGTGCATTCACTGATAAAGACATTTTAGCTTATCAACAGAAAGCCTGGGCAGACATCAGATTGCATTGCTCCCTTCTGCATCCCTGATCTGGAACAATATTTTTCTCTCATCACCTTTTTATTAGTTCTCAACAAAAATCAGGCCCCACCAGGTTGTTTTTATCTAAAAGAGCAGAAGATTGGGTTTAGTCCACACAGTTAAACACTAGAAGTCACACCTTTCAACCTCCCCCTGTAACTTATTGTTCTTCTCAATGTAGATCCCTTGTGATGCTAGGGATGTAGAACATCCATATTCTTTTCAAAAGGTCTTTACAACCTCACAGAAGGTACCAGGCTAACTTCTTCCCCAGAGACAAGGAACCACCAGGTAATACCAATGTGTTACTATCAGCATCAAACAAATTTAGGTAAGTAGAAAAAGATGAGTTTCATGGAATTGCATGGAACATTTAATGGGAAATCTTTAGAGATTGTAATAATCTAACACTAAACTTATTTCCCAACGATGATTACAAGCCTTTACCTTCTCTGATAAATACAGTACAGAAAACTCAGTAAGATGTATCTGCAGAGAAGAAACTAATGATACATTCAGAAGCAATGCGGTTCACATAAATGCATACTGGCATTATTCAGGAGACAATTTCTGGGCAATCCCATTATTTTGTCTTCAAATCCTCTGTGCATCCTGTCAAAATACATTATTTCATCTTCATTGTTGTTGCCAAATTCCCTAAATAAAGCTGATCGAGATAATGGTGTTCCGAAATAGATGTTTTATGTTTATTCAGCATGACATAGTTTTACTTCTTTGTCTATATCTGACATACCCAGATAAAATTAAAGATTGCTATTCTCCTAAGTTCAGGAAGTCTGAGAGCTGATGGTAATTATCTGGCACACACATAAGCATATGCAGGTTTCCATTTTCTTTCCAGTCATTTTTCTAAGTACCCATCATGGAGAGTAAGTATAATTCACACTAGGTAGTAAAAAAATTAGTGCTTTTACTCCATTGATCTTTTGTGTTCCTGAGCAGATTTAGTGTCCTTCAGCAAGTTCTGTTCCAGCAGGGGATAACAATCAACATGGTTATTATCCACCCACAGCACTGGAGAAGTTATCAAGTCAAATCTCCAGTAAATCTGTACCTTTGACTTTGGTTGCAAAGGCAGCAGATTTCCTTAGCCCTCTCGCAGCCATCCTGCAGTCATTCATCCAAAACCAATATCCCCATGGATTTGTAGGCTTCCTTTTATACTAAATTTCCCTGAAAGACATTAAACCATTGCCACGCTGCGTCCCTTTTTAGTATGGAATACTTCAAAGTTATACCTTGAACTTCTACTGAAAATAAATGTATGGTAAGTGCAAGACAAAGGGCCCTTACAGGAAAAAAAATAGTGGGAATTGCAAGGAAAACAATAAAGCTTTAATTAATATGAAATAAATTGTGATGTCTAATTTCTCAAAGATATTTTTGGAGCCAAGTTTTCAACCCTGCTTGAACCTGTGCTCTGAACTCACTCACACCTCCAGATGTCACCTTCAAATGGCAGCAGGTCACCATCCTCTGCAGCATCCCTCAAACTGTGACCACACATGCAACTGCTCAACAGACTTGAGGCTGGAAACATCTCCCTGCACCCAATGCCAGCTCCAAGCTTATTTAGAGGCACTTTGAATGTTAGCAGCCATTGGAACAGTTCTTTGCAAAAAGCACCCACACTTACGTTCACTGACGTTGAGTATCCATAAATGTGATCACTTTTGAGATAAAAGGCTCTAAAAAGGCTTTAAAGAATAAATGCAGATCTTGAGTAGTGCTTTGGTAATGTTCCTCTTTGCTGCAGATAGCAAAGTAGGAAAAGAACGTTATTTCTGTCATTAGTTAAGTAAAGCTTAAAACACTAAGTTATTAGTTTCGGGTTTTTCTCATGCAAGATTGGATGGTGGTTTCACTGCCGTCAAGTACCCTCTGGCTGCCAAAACTGAGAGTACATACAGTCAAGAAACAATAAGCATGCAGGCTTCTATTTTTAATCTCAAAAGGTCTGTTCATTAACCTAAAAATTCAAATCTTCAGCCAGTTGAACCAGACCTTGCCCAAATGTGAAACCTTGTCCTCAGGAGGAGAGAAGGTTGTGTTCTTTGTAATGTAACTCTCATTTTAATGACGCCTGGAAGCCCCAAGCCCTTTCTCATTCTAAATTCCAGTGGGTTAGACTGTACATTATTCATTCATCAATAATGTTTTCAGTTTAATAAAATACAAAGCTTTGCTTTAAAAGACGCAAGCAGAGCTGAGGAAATTTCATTGTATTTCATTTCTTACACAAAATCCTGAAGAGATTATTAAAGGGATCAGCTTCAGATAAATTAATTATAGCCCCAGTGCTCTTTGGTGCCTGTGCCGCCCATCATGGGAGGCTGGAGTGTTGTTTATCCACTCCATGATACTGAAACCAAGG
The DNA here is from genome assembly GCF_000696875.1 of Nestor notabilis. Classification (NCBI taxonomy): domain Eukaryota; kingdom Metazoa; phylum Chordata; class Aves; order Psittaciformes; family Psittacidae; genus Nestor; species Nestor notabilis. Next base: position 35,806 of record NW_009916192.1, on the reverse strand, counting down.
TTTGACTTGGGAAACAACTACTCTCACCATAGTCTTCATCTGCAAATCTGTCCTTCCTTCACAAATCCATACCTCTTTGATGGAACAATTTGGGTTGGAAGGGACCTTAAAGCTCCTCCAGTTCCAAACCCTGCCACTGGCAGGGACACCTTCCACTAGAGCAGGTTGCTCCAAGCCCCTGTGTCCAACCTGGCCTTGAACACTGCCAGGGATGGGGCAGCCAGAGCTCCTCTGGGCACCCTGTGCCAGCACCTCAGCACCCTCATAGGACTTCTTGCTGAAGTAACAGTCCCTGGAACTTCTAAGGAAGTACAATAGTTTAAAAGATTTGGGGTTTGAGCCTTTCATGCGAAATGGCCATGAGGAGAACACCAAAACCAAATACTCTGGACACATTAGTGCTGGAAGCCACAAAAGACTCTGGTCTTTCTGACTGAGGGGGAATGGACACAAGTCAAATTATTAAGCAGGACTATGTATTCTGGTCAAAGAAAAATTACTGTTGAATGTACAAAAGCAGAAGCTCTAAATTATCACCTGGAACTTTCTTCTTCCCTTTCCATGGGGGAAAACCTACAGCTGCCTTTGAGGTCATGGATAAAAACTCAAAACCAGCATCCCTTTTCAAAATTTTACTGAAATAGCTCTTAAAAACATGTTTCTTGTTAGAAAGGTGTTTTAAAAATAAAACCAGCTTTTTTGTACTCTACAGCATGTCTCATTCCTTTCCACTTATACATTGGGAAAGTCTATAAAATATTTAAATCACAAGAAAACTTTAATTTAATCTTTATTGCCAAATCTTGTACTTCCATTAAGTAAAAAAAAAAATAAATATATATACATATATATACTAGTTAATTTGCTTTTACTGGTTATTGCTTTTATAAAGTTTAATGATTTGTTTTCATTCTTTAGCCTAGTCCCTACCCCCAAGATTTTCTTAAGCTTAATTTCCTAACGCACGTATAATTTAATCATGATTTGGGTTAAAGTGAAACTTATCTGTTGCAATTTTAATAGAACTCTCACTTTCCAAAACAACCCTGCACAAGAGCTTGTCCCTATCTGTAAAACTGAATTGATAGACTTGCCTATTCTGCAGACTCACCTTATCTGCAAGCACTTACACTGACTGTATTCAGACTATAACTCTCCACTGCTGCAAAAGGCACTACTTCAATAAAAGTTTATTTCCTGTAGATCTATGGGCACACATGTATGCACCAAATCTCTACGTGGTCTCAAAACGACTCATTACAAAGAGCTGCTTAGCTCAGGGATATTACAGCCAGACTTAGGCTCTATAAAGCCAGGATTTGACTGTGAGCTGCACATTTTTGCAAGGAAACAGTGCACATCCTATTTTTTGCCCTAGTGCTGGCTAAATTACGCTGACTTGCAATGCACCATTACATTTGCTGCTGTGTTTCACTGCCATCTGCCATCGCCACACCATAAGGGTGAGGCGGATGACAACTCCCCAAGCATCGTGCAATCCAAGGCCGCTATGAGCACTGGCAGTACAGCTACAAGAAGCAGAAATACAGCTCGAGGTCCAGCAACAGTGCAAATGCAGGGGGGATTTTCACCTCCATTTCTACCATTAACTCATAGGTCAGTTGGAAAAGAGAGTTCACCTTTTTGTGATGTTACCCATCAGATTCAAAGAGCTGCTGAAAACTGCTGTGCACATTTACCATCAGTTGCTCCTCACTCTAGAAAGTGACTTCCAAGTCACATCTTATTTACTGTCTCATTCAGCCTTGAGAGTCTGGGTACAACACCCAGGGTTCTCACAGCCCTCCGCTCCCTGAACACCTTGCAAAATGTGTAGTGACAGTGCAGTTGTGGGGAAGGGATCAGAAAATCCAAACCCCAGCAAGAGACTCTTGCACAGGTTCCCTCCATGAGCTCCTCTCTCATGGGATTCCCAACAGGCACGGGCAGGAGGAGCAAGCTGAGCCCCACACTTCAGAGCTGCTCCTTAGAATTAATTGTTTTGACTGACACAGCTGAGTCAGGCTAAGTGAATGAAAGGTCAAACATAAGGTAATGCTTCTGTTGCTGTACAGAATAAAAGCAAAGCTTCATTTACATACTAATGTCTGACCTCGATACATTAATTTCTCTCATTCTGCAGCTCATGACAGATCTCTCTTTAGAAATGATCAACTGTGGAGAAAATATTAACTCATCTTTAAAAAAGAATTTAAATTTTAATAAAGCTTATGGAAATGACATCTAAGACTACTTATCTTTTATACATGATTACTAATTTATTAATGTTTCCTCCATCTATGGTTTATCCCTTTCATTCTGACCAGCCTTAATCTTTATGCAAATACAAGTTGCTGAGGGACAAACAAATCTGCAACTACTAATTAAAGGCTTCAAAAATCACAGCACTTTGTTACTTGTATATAAAACTTAGCTGCCAAGTTGAGAGGAGAATTGGGTAAGAATTGTAATATTAATATTTTCAGGAATGCTCTCTTGGTGTATTTAACATTTAGGGCATTGCTGGAAGTATAAATTAAGCAATTTTGGTATCAGCTGACAACTGCTTACCTAATAAAAGAAAATATTATGTTCTGGGTTCTGAAGCTATAATTATTCCCTCAGCTGAGCCTCTATTCTCAAAGCAAGGACTATGTTAACATAGTTAAAAACAGAGAACAATTTGCATGACAAATGTATCTATCCACCCATTTATCACCACAGTCTACAGACCTCCCAAGAAACAGGTATGTGTTTGTAACTGGGGTGTGGAGGTATGAAATACGTTTGTGTGCTCATTCACGGAAATAAATCATTTAGGAAACTAAGTCAAAGCCAGAGCAGTGGCTCTGCATTATCAACCATTCATGAATTTTCTCTTATGAACTAATCCCATTGTTTTTATTAATGCACACAGACTTCCAGCCCTCACAGTATGTGACAAGAAGTGTCATAGTTTGACGGTGTCTTGTGAGAGTAATCAGCATCTTTTGTTTTGTACTGGCCACTTGTGAGTTTCATTAAAGAAACAGAATATTCACCTCCTTTTCACCCTCTGGCAAAGTAAAAACCATCAATAGGCATTTCCTCCTTTCAATATAGTAACAAAGTTGCACAAAGATAAAACTATTAAAGGAAGATTAAACCCCAGAGAGTAAAGATTTTGGAAGTTATGTTAGAAGCATTATTGCTCTTATGTATAGTTTATTCAACATTTGGAGAATGCTTTGAGGTAGTCAAAGCAACCACAGTAGAGTCCATATTTCAAAGAGCAGAATCAATCGCATTAGAAATAAGGATTGATAATCACCATCTTGTTGGCAGACAAGTAACTTCCCATCACACAAAACACAGCTTGAAAACGCAGCAGCTGCCCTGTCTCCTGAAAGCAGTTTCTATCTCTCTCCAAGAAAAAAGCATCCACATCTCAAGAGAAATAAAGCAGATAATCACATCACTTAGATTTTATCCTCATTGTGAGCACGACCACGTCTAACTTTGCCTGCACTTTCAAGGCCTAACGTTGCATTCACCCTGGAAGGGTGAAAGAAATGGAGCCCACTAAGTTTGTTTCTACGAGTTGGCAAACACATTTTAGGTGACTCCAAGGACAAATGAACAATGTACTCCATCGCCTCGCCATTTGCTTAACAAAAGCAAAATAATTTATCAGATTCTTGAAGAAGTTAAATCCAAGCCCCTGCAGCCTGTCATCTACAATCCCAGCAGCTCCCATGCCCAGCCATCTGCTCATTGCAGGCTTTCCATTTGCCATCCCAGGAGCATTATTTGTTTACTGGGTATCATACTCTAAGCTCCACAGACATCAGTCGTCTTTCAGAGAAGGATGGTTCACTGCTTCTTCAGATTGGGTGGATTTCTTATAAAAATAAACACTTCTTATTAAAGATTAAATAGCTTTTGAAAGAAAACAGGAGACTCTGCAAGTCTGACGCCTTAACATATTGTTAATGAATGTCTGCAAGATGTTCAAACCTAGCGTGGATCCTGACTTGCTCCACACCAAAGACACAAAGTCTGGATGAGAATATTTCTGACGTTTCCATATCATATGCAGAGAAGTTTAGAGCCTCCACTTCAAACTCAGAACGTAAGACAAGCTCATGTGCTGTCCTACACATTTTGCCTGTGAAGAAATGAAGCCTGGATGAGGAAACATGTCTGACAGTCACACAAGCAATGACACACTTACTGCAGTTATCAACAAGTACTATTCAAGGACTAACACTTCCCTTTCAAAGGAGTTGTACAGACCTCTCCTGGCTGAATCATCATGGATCAAAGGAATTTCGGAGATATGCATTGAAAAGAAGCATTTAGGTTTTCAACAAGACTATTATACAAATCAGAAGTCAGAAAGTGTTAATTCCCTTGTATTTTTTAAAGCTCAATCCAATAAACCATTTCAAACCTGATATCCAAAACTGTAGGTGCTCAACAGTGCTACTGTGATTAAATCTAGTTTCATTAAACTCCTACCTTACTAGGTGATGATAGGAATCAGTGCAGCAGCACACCGTAGAAAGAAGGGGCATCCTTTAGAGATACAAAGCAGATACTGCACACCTGGGATTAACATCCAACTGCATGTAATAGTTGCACTTGAACTCTGTTTTTATTTCCATTAAACTCCCTAATACATAGTTTAAATCACTGAAGTGAAGAAATGCATTTGAGGAGTCTCACATGCAATGTGCTGAAAAAAAGTTATTTCCCAGTTAATTGAGATTCTTTCTTTCCAACTTTCTCTTTTTAAGAATAATGGTAATATCAGTCTGCATCAGGTAAAGATTTATTACTTTTAATGTAACAGAAGCTGTGAATGCTCATGCTACCTGTCATCTATTCTGAGTGCTGTAGAAAATACAGCATTACTACAATGAAATAATGGATAAGCACTGCAAAACCTGCATTGAAAGACTTCGTTTCACTGTAGCAAAGAATTATTACAGAACAAAGATCATTATGCATTGTCCCCAATACTTTATTTTTGTGGAGGTAGCTTTTATTATTCCTAGTAGATTTATTTGTGTTCACTATTTGCTTTTAAGGTACTTATGTGCCTCATTATTCCTCCAGAGTTCCCTTTGTTTCTTTAGAAAAGCATGCCTTAAAAATAGTAATACAGGATACTGCAAAGGCAAACAAGTTGTAAAGCCTGATGATATATACTGAAACCAACATTAGACCACCAAGTGCCTTACAGTAGAAGAGAAAAAAAACCCGAACCCTATGGAATTTCTTCCCATGTGGAAATTATTCTTAGAAAGCAGTCATGATTATGGTAGGATAGAAAAGGAGCTTTACCCTGTCATCCAACAGAGTAGGAAGCAACAGCACAACTGCTTTTTATCAGCAGTAATCCTCCTATTAAAGCAGGTAAATTCTACACACACTCTGTTAAGTCATGTGGCTTTATGCTTTCCTTCTGTGGCAACTGGGTGCTAGGCAGTTTCACGGCTTTCTCATTTTTCAGAGACTAGAGACCAATTATTACTTAAAAATAAGCCAATCATCTCTCCTGCTAAAAGATGAGTGGCAGCAGAAGTTAAATTATAGAGAACATCACTGCCCCCAATACATTCATTCCTGTCGCTCTGTCACTGTAAGAATTTACAGCAGATAGATATAATCTCTTTGAAGGGGGATCAAGTCATAGAAAGTACAAGCCTAGTTTTAAATAGAATTTTAATTTTAATGAAAGCTTCAGGGAATGATGTTTATGCTGCTTATCTTTCATACCTGGTGATTAAGTTAATTTATACTTAATGGAAGAGGATATTTCTAATCCCCAGACAGGCTCAACATCTGTCTGTGACTATGTTTTTGGAAGCCTTAAGCTGCTTGTGATTGATGTAATAAAACCAGGATCCTGCAGAACCAACACCTGAAGGATATCTGAAAGAGGGAAAATGTTTTTTTTTTTTCCTGCTCAATGCTTGTGCTTAACTCAAACCAAAATTCCAAGCACTTCATTTTGCTGTCCCTTTAAAACCTGCTTTGCAATCCCTCGCCATTAGTATGTGAGTACAAACAGGGGAATAAGCAAACAGTTCTCAGATATGGTTATGATCTAATATTCATACTCATTATGTGCAGTATCTGAGAACACGGAACTTTCTGATGGCCTGAAGCTAATGAGAGTAATAAAGCTCCTGCAAAAAATCAGAGCAATAATTTCCATTTTTCCTTCAATTCTCATTCCATTCCACGCAAGACCAAATGTTACCAAAATAAATGCCTGCATTTACCCTATAGTTACAGCAGGGAAAAAAAGTCTTGAAAAGTAAACATCTTGCCAGGAAAAGAGATCATTGTCAACTCTGTCCCGACAAATCACAGTATTCCTGCAGAAGGCAAGAAAACACACAGCAAAAAATGGTATTTCCAGCTGTGATGTATACCCATGTTCTTTTAAAGTGACGCTCTTTCAGGGAGGAAAGCAGCTACCAGAGATTATTACAAAGCAGTCCATCAATACTATCACACACTGAAAAAATCCATTGAAGTTACAAGCAACACAGAACGGAGGGAGGCAGACCTAGAATGGAAGTCAAGTAGCAAAAGAAAAACAAACCCCCAAAACTGCTTCATCTAAAACTATTTCTGAAAAGGGATAAGTCTCCCTGGAACAGTAACACCTGGAACATGTTAAAGCAGTGCAGTAATATTTAAACTCCAATACTGTATCAAGTGTCTTGGAAGAATGTCTGACATGCATCGCTATCATTTCCTCAGGCCTAAAACCCCACTTTAATATTAAAAATACCCTCAAACACCTTATTAATGCTGTATCTTTATATTAAATTGTGAGTATAAATTATAGATCTTTCTCCCCAGTGAAGCAGCAGAACACTTTGAACACGAGCGGCACAAGCTGGACCCATTCCATGGCACTGTTCTCTGACATACTTGTTCCGCAGCCGTTGACTGGGTCCATCCTGGCACAGGTGACTGCCCTGCTGGCCAGGGAACAGGCAGCACAGACAGTTGCTCAGGCAAGGCAAGGCTTCAGATCTAGAACAGCGAACACACGTGTAATGTAGCACCACAACACCCCACGTACAAAGCACGGAACAGTGGATGCACTTAAACACAGAATCACACGAAAGCACAGTGAAGTTCACCTTCACAAGTTAGGAACATGCATTGAAACTCTGGCATTTTCTGGCCACTGAATTCATCTAAGGAACAAGTTCCAGTTACGTATCCACGTGGAAAAGTCGAGTTAACAGGAAATTCTTGCATTTCCCTATTCTATCAGGTTTTGTCTCAAGGAATCTACTGTATTCATGTCTCCCTATCTTCTTCTAACATACTTGTTACGGAATCATCAAGCCTCTGATCCCTCTTGTTTTGGTATTCCTTGAGGATATTTGCTTTTACATCACATTTCGATATCCCACTTCAGGTTTTAGTTGGGTAAAGAAAAATCTAGTGATTCTTTATTTTACTTTAAAGGATGAAAAAGAATAGAGATCTCAGCAATTTCAGCTGCATGCGAAAATCTGCAAAATTAAATCTGCAATGAAAAGAGGATCTTTTCTATCTCCCTCCAATATCTTAACAGCTTTACTCAAAGCCTTTTAGAAATAAGAGGGCTTTTTCAAATAGGAAGAAACTCAATTAATGTTAGAATTGAGCTGCCTTTTTTCAGTGCTCTCCCCAAACCATATATCCGAGCCAGTGAAACCTGCCAGCTGAGACACGTTGCAGCCAATGAAAGGTACCATCAGTTACTTCAGCCTGCCATAAGAAAAGAATCGAGTGTGTTTTGTTCAAACTAACAGTTCCAAACTTGGTGTTACAGTACAGAGAATTAATGGTTTGCATCAAATGAAAATACAGCAATGAACTGTGTCATTTCTTATAATGACATGGGGTAATTAGATCATTCAATCTGCTCTGCAACTCACAGCTGTACCAACATTGACAACTATTTGCTACAAGTTTTCCCATTCTGAACCCTGACATCTCAATACATTACAAAAAAAATAACTCTTAGAAGGCATTTGCATGTATGAATTTTCCACTGGTGTTAAGGGATATAATCCATGCATTAGCATTCATTTATTCCATTTTACTGTTGCCTTAATAAAACACTGTTATGTGGCCCAGGAGCCCTACTCCAAAGGAATTTGTTTCCTTTATTAGGAAGGTGATGTACTTTAGTATGCCCTTGGCTGATCGATTTGTTATAACATCTTCCTGGTTGCATGAAATCTTATTTTTTTTTAATCAATTTGTTCGTGGGTTGTGCCATCCCTGAGAGAACATAAAGTACATACTGCAGCTCAGCAGCCACCTGAAGAACTTAGCAATATTAACTGGAAACCCAGGCAAAGCATTCAAGGCTCACCCCACAGATTTCACGCTATCAAAGCTACCACAGTTGGTCGTAGTTTTAGGCACACGTAACATACAGATTGTAAAGATGGCAAGGAAACAAGTAAGAAATGAGACATTTCTGTACTATGTACAAATACACACATAGGCATGCTCTATATACAGACATATCTACAAATACACATTAGATTAATTTATAGTAAACACCTGTACACTTATTCTACGAAAACTGTCTGGTGGGAAGCAGTTTAGTACCAGGAAAATTACAGAAGTTTACATTAGAAACCAACTGGAAAAATTAATTTACAAGTGGAGTTGCATGGAGCTGTTGGAGCGAGGCCAGAGGAGGCCATGGAGCTGCTGCAAGGGCTGGAGCAGCTCTGCTCTGGAGCCAGGCTGAGAGAGCTGGGCTGGGGCAGCTGGAGAAGAGAAGGCTCCTGAAGGGAAGACCTTAGAGCAGCTCCAGTGCCTAAAGGGGCTCCAGGAGACCTGGAGAGGGGCTTTGGACAAGGGCCTGTAGGGATAGGACAAGGGGAATGGCTTTAACCTGCCAGAGGGGAGATTGAGATGAGCTCTTACGCAGAAGTTCTTCCCTGTGAGGGTGGTGCTACTACTCCTGCAGTAAGTCAAGATATCACCCAAAAACTAGATTATGTTAGCAAACTGCAGGGTGAGTAGAGGTGAAGATTATTTTGCTGATAGCAGAAACTCAGCTCCAATGATTAACATATTGAAGTGTCAGGCAAAAAACGATTTGCACTCAAGCCTAACTACTAATCACCTTCCCTGTACGAACATGCAAATTCAGTGAACTCACTTGGACAGAGAAGGCACACAGATGTTGCCTCTGCCCCATACTTTAAGACAGAGCGAAAAAAAGCAGCTTTATCTTCAAACCACAACAGCTTTCTTGTATTGAGAACAAAGGAGGAAATTACAGCAAACGCAAAGAAAGAAGATGTAGTACTGTCTCTTAAAATGTACTTTAAAAAAAACTAAGTGGTTTTCTTAACAAGGGAAACAACTGCCCATTTTCCTCCTCCTCTTTGCACTAGACAGGCTGAGATTAGTGCAGTCAAGCAGAGGAA
>NW_009916192.1:23586-26317 GCF_000696875.1 Nestor notabilis | reverse complement strand
TTCCCTATATGAGAAACAAATTAGATTTCAATCAAATCGATTTTATAAGCAGAAAGTTACTTCCTTATGTAGAGTGGTGCTGGACAGCCTGGTTTCCAGTGAGACAGCACATTATGCCATGTTCTCCTCTGCTCTGCTGCTCTCTTCAGTGGATTCACTAGGCACAAATACATTTGTTTAGCCTTTACTAAACGACAGGTTTTCAACTCAAGAGTTAGCTCAGATTAACACCCTTTGACAAATACATTGCGCTTGCAGAGCTGGATGGATGCCTGGATCACTGAGGCAAAGAAGCCCAAAACAACCTGAGACAAGTACTGAAAATTAGTTGGAAATTAAGCCCTTGTTCAACACAAAAACACAAACCTTTTTCAGGCTGAAGAGGTGTCAGCCTTAAAGAGTACATACAAGAAGCCCTGAATAGTTGAAATAACACCTAAGAACATCAAGGACTTCTCTATCATACTATTTTTGCAAGCCAGTTTACCTCTGATGTAAAAGGAAAAGGTGAACGGCCATAACAACTACAGTAATTTCACCCTCTCAAAGGTAGAGAGGGCTAACTCCACAAAACACTTAAGTATGCACTTAAGTACTTTATGAATAAGGTGAAAATTGCTATTTGTTTTATACCCTATCCAATGTAAATTGAGCGAATTTCTGACCATGCTTAATGTGAATTTTCACTGGTTTCAGCTGAAGCTTGCCATCAGCAGTGGCTGGATACAGCAAACATCTGTATGCAGCGAATCTCCCAGGGATGCTTTGAAGTATTCCTGAGTTTCTATTTAATGAAAAACAAAGCCAAACCAACACAACACAAAAGAAGCTTACTCTGTTAGAATTCAGTCAAAGCAGGAGCACACACCAAAGGAGCTCCAACATCTATGCTGTCGGATACAGAAGCAGGCTTGATCAGCTGCCAGTGCCGCAAAGCCTTTGTATTGCAGCTCAGTGAAGTCAATGGGATGCCTCTTGCCCCAGTCATTATTGCTGGCTATGAGGGATGCAAAATACAGCATGCCTTAAGGCAGACTCTGTTACCACTCAGACTCACTTACAGTCTATTAAATAACTGAATTCAAAGATGTATTTAGACCCACTGCCTCCACATTCATTTTCATGCCATTTGGAAGGAGACTAAACAGCCACTCCACTTTATTCCTGATCTCCCTTCTCTTGAAGCAAACCTTGAAGATTACAGCAACTTTTGTGGCTGCACAACAAAGGCTTAAGGAAAGTGACGTATTCTGATAAAACCTTCCTTGTTGCTGGACTTTATCACAAAGGTTTTCATTTAATAATCCTAAGAAGAAAATAAGCAGAAAGACTTCTTAATGATCAACACAGATATTCACACAGTATCACATTCTACAAGATGTAATTGCTATAGCACGTTTTGATGTATTAGGATGTTTGGGAAGTTCAGATCTTATGGAAACACTCTTGACAGGTCACATTCCTCAGTTTATTTCCAGTCCTTCCTCTATTGCTCACTAGAATTCGTAAAGAGCAAAAAGAAAGAGATGTCAATAAAAGCGTAATTAGATTAGCTGCATTTCAAAACATGGTGATTCAGGTCCAATTGAACAAACTAGTCTCCATTGCTAATTTGATAACATAAAACCAGACTCGGGTCCACGCTGGAGCGAGGGGCACTGCAGCACAGCAGCTACTGCAGAGGCCCACGATTGCTTTGGACCAATTCATTTCACAAGGCTGAAAATGAAACCTTTATTTAGCCCATATAAATTATTCAACCCTTATCAATTCTTGTCCATTAACACTTTTAAATTACCTGGGCCTGTCATCAACTTGCTTGCTTAGTACATTGTAAGCACTTCCAGCTGTCCCTCAATATGGGGTCATTTCAAAAGATGCATAAGAAGACTGAATTCACTCTTTATGTGGAAGTTTAAATACAGTCTTTACATTCAAGATGTTGGTGCTTAGAATACAATGTACGAGCAAACACAGACCATCTTGCAAAACTGGACTATGAATAACAGCTCTTTTTGCAGTGGTAAAGGTTAAAATGGGATAACTGTATATTAATCATGGGGTCATTTAGTGCCATGTTTGTGTGCATTCCAATGATATTCCGTAAGTTCCCCATTCTATTAGCAAAGGACTGTAAAAATGAGAAGATTATAATAACACCAACGAATGACACTAAGAAAAATCCTTTTTAAAATCCTAACATCCCGAATATTTAAAGAGCACACCGTGCACCATATATATTCTATAATGTATAGAAAATGCAATGACTCTACACATTGTATGGGAGAAAGTAAAAGATAAAGAGATCACTAGTAACAATTAGGTTTGCTTTGTAAACCTTAGCAACCACCAGGGATATTTACTGAAGAACATAGAATCAGACCCAGAGTCTTCAGAGAAGAAAACTGAAGCTTTTCTGTGATATTTTTATGTATCAACAATACCAATACAGAATCAAAAACTGACCTCATACACTACTAAACATAATAACAGGCCATATCCTGAATGCTATTAGTTTAGAAAGACTGGCAGCGCATGGGAGAAGCAAGATACTGTCCTCTTTTCACAGAATGAAAATGGTAACAGAAGGAAAATGTTTTGACTAAAGGTCACTGAGTAAAACTGGCTGAATCAGGAACAGAAATTGCATCTTTTATGTCCTAGTCCAGAGTTATTTTCACAAAACCATCTTCCCCTGTAATGGTTTGATAAACGTTGAAGTGAATTACTG
>NW_009916192.1:0-23555 GCF_000696875.1 Nestor notabilis | reverse complement strand
TCCTGCTGTATCTATGGGATATGCTTTTAGCTATTTTTGAAGAAACACTATTATTGCTCATGTATTTATGCATTTGTAGTCAATTAAAACATTTCAGATCACAAGCCACTTATAAACTAAAATATCTGACCTTTCTATCAGCAGATTTTATTTTCTTTTCTATATTAGGACTGCTGCCACAGCACATTCAAATTATTTGCTACTGTTCCGCATCCTCTGTTCTATTTTCTATTGTATTAAACACTCTTGAGGTACTTTCCTCTAAGTGGGTCTTAAAACCAACATAGATCTGTTCTGTGAGTCAAGCACCACCAGATCCTTCCTTTCCCTTCATTGAGGGACATCTCACGTTGCAATTTGTAGAATTTCCAATAGGGCCTGTCCTAATCAATACAAGAAAGGTTAAAAGCTTTTAAAGATGAAGCAGATAATTGGAAAAGCAAGAACAGAGAGCAAAGATCAAGGCACCTGTAACATTTGCTTCACAGAACTGAACGGAGTAGCTGAAGCTAGTTCTTCTTGAGCAGGATGAGAAATAGCAGTAGAAATAAATACTCTCCAACTACAGAAAAAACAAACATTTCAATAAGCTGAACTGAAGTAACATTGACAAACATCACATTTAAAAGTCTCCCTCACATGTCTAACTCATCAAAAGCCGCACGGGCTAATGTAACAGACAAGAATTGATTCTGAAGTTGGCAGATTGCCTGATGAAGGAATAAACCAAAAAGCCCTCTAGGAAAGAGAAAGGGTCTAATTCAATGCGCTTTCAAAAGGCTTTGGCAGAATGATCCTGAATATGAATGCTGGGTCATTTTGACTGATGGAGAAAAAAATTGTGTCAGCCTCCAAAATGAACCACAGCAGAAAGATCAATCTCAAGAAAGCCACACATATGAGTTTATACACTCTCGGGTAGAAATAAGGCTTGGAATGAAGAGGTGGTGCTTGAGAAGCATTTGAATAGCTGGAAACCTGACCAGACTTCCAAGTGAGAGCAAAAGGATACAGGAATCAACCTAAAGCTCTAGAAGTCAGCTCATAAAGTCAATTAGCAAATGGAAACCAAAATACTGATACTACCATAGCCAGGTTTAGTACGTGCTTATTTTTCTAAGCACTAAACTCACCCTGTATAATGCAAAAGGCACTGACAAGCCTGAGTAATGAATCCCTGTGGAACACAGTACAGTTACTCACAGAAGCGGAAACTAAGATACATTACAACATTATTTTCTGATCAGCGATAGCTGCAACAGCAGTGTTCTCCCATTCAGTCCCTCCATATGTTTGTGCACTGAATTTCTGACCCTCTTAAACAACCCCTGTCACACAATCATAACCTTCGAGTATGTAGAGTGAGGTAAACACAGTAATCAATGGCAAGAATGACTTTATCATCATCAAAATCTAGGATAATCATACACTCGAGACATCTTTGCAAAGTGTATTTTCATATTTCCATTAAACAGGACACAAACATCAGGGGAGGTTATGAAATTGAATAAAAACAGTCTCTGGAAACTAAATGGACTGCAGCTGCACAGGTTATTTCCTGACTTTTTTCCCCTTCTTCCAGGAAAGAACCCTAACCCTAACCTTCTTTAAGGAAGCACAAAATTGCTTCTCAGTATTATGAAATGAAGAAAAGCATTTGGATTTGGAAAATGTCTTTGAAACATACAAAGAGAAACACTGAAAGGCTTGTTTAAGTAAAGACCCACATCCCTCTTGCAGTTTAGCAGACAAGGTTAGACCCACTGGTCACTAGCACAGCAGGAGACATCTAAGGAAGCTGCTAGTGTCAATAGTGTAAATTACTGTAAATTACATTTCGGGAGGAAAGTACTTAAGTAAAATGTTCAGAAATTAATGAATGTTTTCATTTAATATACATCACATTATCCTCCCAGAAACTATTAATTTTGTCCTAAACCAGAGAAAGAGATCATTTAAAGTGAGCTAGATGTGCAGTCAACACAGTAGAAAAAAGGAACCATCTTGTTTTGTGCAAGAAAAGAGTAAGATCTTCTTTTGTGAAGCAAGTTCTACAAAACCTTGACTGGCATTTCTTCCTAACTACATAACACTTCGAGATAAAGAGTCAAACTGACATACATTAATATTTACAGGGTGCTCTCTGTTCAGAGTGACATTCGCCAGCGTTTGGCTGCTGATCTTGCAAAACTTTGAGAGAGACCACATTGGGGTTCTTCCTGCTCAGAGAATGAGTTAATCACACTTGACATTCGCTGGAGCCACGGACTCCAGAGAAGAGAATTGTACCTGACATATTTTTAAAAGAAGGAAAAAATAATCAGAACATCACAAATTTCAAGGCAGACTTCAAATACAGAAGTGATATGTACAGCGAATAGCACCCAAGGAAAGATAAACTAGCAATGAAACGGAATACCGTAACAGGTAATAACCCAAAAGCACTCAGTTTTGTGGACCCAATGACTTGATTGGTTTTGTAATAGCCATAGATTAAATTACATTTCATTTCCAAAGTGTTTCAATTCTTTCTTCTGTCAATGGCTATTTCAGTGCTGAATAAAAGTCATTATATCACTTAAAGGCTGCTGCTGCTTCTTCATCTCTAGCAAGTAAAAAGCAGATTTTATTCCATGAGCAACTCATATTTCTAATGACAAGCATGTCATAATACTGTGCTTTCTTTGTCAAAAGAATAAAATGCTTACTTTCTGTCTTGAAATATGTAAGAAACTAGGCATGTGAATGCAAGAGATCACACTGGGACACACAATAAACAACAGCAACACAAATACAAAGAAGTCTCTTATAATGCTAATTAATCCAGCAATAAACAAACTCGGGCACAAACATTCCTTACAGGAAAGCAGGTCATTAGCATTGATGAGATGATATAAATGATCTTCCTAAGACATTTAGAGCAGACCCGCTCCAAATGATACTCACGCCTTGCAATTATACCACCAGTCAAACACTTTACATCTACCATCCAGTGGAGAATGCACAGGATTTGCATCCAAGTCTGAGATTCCTTTTTGCTTCTCAAATCTAATGGAATTTTAAAAAGAATTAATTGCTAATAATTAAACACCAGAACTAAAACCTTTTACTACTATAAAGAGTCAAAATCAGGCACAAAACCCAGAAGTTTGCAAAGCCTTTTAAAATGGATTTTCTGTTGGAGGTGCAACATCAACAATGATTTGCATCAGTGATTATCTTAATTAAATTGCTGTTTACATAAGTAACCTTGATTTACTTTAAACGTTGTTCGGTGTCATTAGACCACTCATTTAATTTCCTTTAGCTGAAGCCTCCTCCCACCTTCAGCAGGCTGTGAGTAGCACTCTGCTACAAGAAGTAAATCCAGAGCAAATTTAATCCTATACAAGCTTAAGTAAAGACCCACATTTCTCTCGCAGTTTAGCAGACAAGGTTAGACCCACTGGTCATTAGCACAGCTGGAGACATCTCCTAAAGAAGCTGCTACTTTAACGTAAGTTACATTTCAGGAGGAAAGTAGTTACTTGGAAGCTTTATACAAGTTTCTCTGTAGAAACATCACCCAGCACAGTTCAGCCCCTTAGCCTGTACTAGATGTGACAAGGATTTCACTCCTCAAGCTGGGTGTAGCCAAACTTTCTGACCACGCTGAATACATACTGTGAAGGAACACGTGCCACCCCTGCTATACATGATGCTTTGAATATGTTAAGTAGAAAGAAAATACATTTCCTGACTCCCTTTTTCAACATTAGATTTCTCACTGAAGGAGGAAAGCTCCCCCCTGATGCTGCAGTGACCAGCTGGCTCATCTGGTGCTGAAAGTCTTCACTAGATCACAAATTTGAACCAAAAGAGCTGAAAAAAAAAAATCTAAGATGGAAAAAATACCACAATAATTCTGAAGTGAGCAGTGGCAGATGTTCAGAACAGAAATCAAGATCACTGGCCATCACTCCCCCTGAATTCACCACATAGTAAAGCTAGAATAAAGTAAGGTTTGCTTGATAATATTTACAGATTTACAGAGTTTAACATTCCATCTTTCCAAGAAACAGCTCAGCCACAAATGACTGTTTGTTCCAGCATGTCATCAGCCTGGATGACTGCAATGATCTGCTCGAGGCTTCAAATCCATGAGAACAGCACTGCCACACAAAGAGAAGCAAAGAGTAGGTATCTTCCATATCATTTATTGGTTTTATTTCTTAATTATGAGCGAAACTTGAGTTCCAAATTAAGGATGCCTGAGGATAATGGGACTAGTCTAGAAACCAAAGCTATGGATATAAAGGGCTCTACATTTCTTTTTAAAACCATCATTCTTCAGCTGAACTTTTTTTTCCTTTATTAAAGAAGAGCAAAACAGTCAAACAAAACACCCACCATGTAGTTGATGAGCTGCCTCCTTTCATCCCAAAGGGCTACCCAGGCTCTGCTTGATCAGGCAGAGCCAGGCACCACTCACCCTCTGGGTTACAGAATGGCTTGAAAACAGCCTAACAAAGTAACCTGCGGGGCCGCTTCCAGATTTTCCTCTTGCAGGGGTCCAAGCTGTTGACAAACATCTTCACCCTGCAGAGCAGTGCATGGCTCCAAAGCTCTCTATTAATAGTTACTTGGAAACTCTGTCGTCAGACTTCGGCTAAAATCATGCCAATGTAAAGGCTTTGGAAGCAACAAGGACATTAATGCAGCAAAGCAGGACATCAATGTTTATCGGGATACCTACTGCCTTCAGGATCACTCCCAAAATGTGCCTAGGTCACTTTTTATCCTACTTTAATTCCTTACGTTCTTTGCATCACAGAATAAGACAAAACCCTCCCTCGTCTCTACAACAGAAGATACTTCCTCCACTTAAAATCAAGATCTTTGCATGAATTTAAAGCTTCTGTTTAAACATGTTACATGCACAAAGTATTAACCACATACACCTCTGTACTTAAACAGCCCGGGCAAATTCTTAAGACTAAAAAAAGGTCATTCATATGTGGAACAACCACTAAGCATATTTAAGTATGTTCATTTGACCATGTATCACTGCAGATTTTCAGCGACTACAGGAAATTACTAGTGGTTGAGGCATGTAGAGACTGGAACTGTGTTCTAAAACCCAAGAGTTATGTATGGCACAATAAACTGGTCTTATTTAACATGACTTTCTTTCAATATTACACGTCACGTGAAAGGAAGGAGGAAAAAATAATCAAAACTCCATAAAGATGAGGAAAACTTAAACTACCAAAATTTCTGAGCTATTTATCTTTCCTGATAATGAAGTACTTGAGGATGACTCCTGAAACTCACTTTCATTTAGATGCTTCATTTATTTTAATCTGGGAGATAATTAGAGGGAAATCAAATCCAACTCCACAGCAGAATGTTTACCTGAGATGCAGCTCAGACTTCGCAGTATTTCCCCTGTGTGTTCAAACCCAGTGTTATAGATATCATTAAAACTTTAGCTAGATTAATGTCCGTTACTTAATGAGCATCAAAACTGGAGTCTGCAATGTTTGCTGCTGGTTAGCTGTCAGAACAGGAATTCTTTCTGATTTCTTTGCTATCAATAGGCCAAACTTTGCTTTCCCTGCTGCCAGGCACAATTAGACTAGCAAACGGATTACAATGGGTAGGTGAACTACTGTCCAGAATTCTCTCTCTAGCCGATTATTTAGTTATTATCTTTGTCCTGCAGACAGAAGAATGATGCCATTTATCTGCAGTTACCTGTAGGAGTGTTTGGAGAGGGAATGTGGGAGCACATGTCAGCACTGGCTGAAATGCACCAAAACAGGTGAGAGGTGGGACACAAAGCGAAAGCACTGCAAAACCTTTGCTAGTGAAGGCAAAAGCAACTGGTGCTCAGCTCCTGTCTGATGTAAATCTCCATAGGTGATCAGAATGAGGTCCTTTGCATGAAGCTCACAGTAAGATAGTGTCTCTCCCAATTCCCAAGTTCCATGCACCATCCCCAGTTCAATAAATAGTACTTGGGAGCAAAAAGGGTAACTCTCAGCTGAACGGGTGGGCAGTAGTCACCCATGAGTTCCTGTATATCCACACAAAACACTGTCAGAAGACTGCCCTATGCAGCAAGAAACAGGATTGACTTATGGTAAGGACATGTAGATATTAATCAACAAGATGCTCTGTTAACCAGATTATCCTGGAAAAAAAAACCAACTGCACCACTGATGAATTCTTCTTGTGACCAGCCAATGGTTTATCTCAGCACCCACTAATCCTGTTACAAATTATTCAGGACTTGAAATGTATCAAAGAACCCTCCGTTGAATAAGCATTCCACACACACAAGTGTTCTCCAGGAATTTATGTGTAGTTATCATTTGCCTTTTTTCCCTATCTAATATTTAGCTAATGAATGCCTGACATAACTTTCAGCATAAAAAAAGACATGACTAGTTACATAATTACAGGTTAAAAATGATCTTTTTTCAGCTCCATGCACTGAAGTAATCTTAAGGGTGAAGGTTAAGTACAGGCCGCACACAGTATAGATTGCTTTGCAAGACATTCTGTATACTGACCACAGCAACCTCTCTGTGTGGCACTGCCTCTGAAAGAAGAGTTTGATCTTATAGTAATGTTACAATAATAGAGAATTTTTAAGTATTATCAGTCATGTCTTCTTCATGAAAATCTGTCCACAAAAGGACAGCAGGTTTATGCTTGAAATCATTACAGAACGTAACATATTTAAGGTTGCCACTGAGCTCCAAGAGAAGAACAAAATCAATATTTTAGTATGAAGGCAGGCCTATAAGCAAGAATTTCTAGGGGAAAAAAAGAAATCTCCCTTTCATATCTCCAAGGAACTGCTTAAACCAAGGTATTTCATCAGAAAAGACGACACTATTTCTCTCAGCCTGATCCCCACCACAAGCATTGCTGTGCGAGCTGCTCCAGGCAGTTCCTCTCATTTCTAGATCACAGATTTAACTATATTTATTATCACAGATCAAGGAAGCAATTTCTAAATACAATATTTATACTTTTCAGCTCCAATGGGGCAATTCATTCAGAGTAATTGGTGACTTTCAAACAAATTAACACACAAATTTACATCTCACAACTTCTGAATAAGAAAGAGGCCTCAAGTAAAAGTACAAGTCAATAAATCTGAGTTACTAAACTGGTTGCCCTAGTTCTGAATCAAAGGTAAGATATTCTAAGGGAACAGATAAAGCCTGATTTACTATCAGATTGTGGACTTTTTCAATTCCTTGAGCACTTGCATGGCTCCAATCATACCACTGCTCTAGGCAGCACATGAAGCGACCAGTGCCAAGATGTGAGAGTACCATTTGGTGGACTTGCTGCTCCTACACACAAAGTATAACAAACAAATTGTTTTCTTTCCTTGACCTTCCCTTGGCAGATCCACAAATCCAAGTGCTCTTTTTGTAGCATGCCACCAATTCATATTCTACAAGCTTTTTTGAAAGAGTTAACACTGTGGATGCAAAAGGAGTCACCCAGACAGTGGGAACTCATCATCCTGGATAAACTGAGATAACTGGGTAAAAATAGTTTACTTTTATAATTATTACAAGGTACTGATGCAAAAAAAACCCCAAATACAGTCATCACACTTACTGGATATCTTTTCTCTTTTTATTCTGAGGGTCCATCAGACGAAGAGTGTCCCTGATAACAGCTACTTTTACTTCTTCATCAACAGGGCTTGGGACATTTTCAAATACTCCAGGAGAAAGCTTTCAATTACAAAGGGATACAATTACTCAGCACAGAACTAAAGAACATTCATTCCATGTTTCCTCAAACTTCATGCATGTCATATATGTCTTAAACACACAATGATAGATGACAAAATACTTCTTAAAGGATACACAAATACCTTAACATTTTCAGTATGATATTACAACCATTTTTGGCAATTTTCTCTAGCAAATTGAAATATTAAAAAACAGATTCTTGCCAATGTTACCATTTATATTACTTATACAAACATGGAAAAAAATGATTAGCAATCCCCTAAACACAATTAAGCCAACTGCAGGGGATGATGAATAAATGTATTTATGACAAAGATGATGGAGAGCTTTCACAATTCCAATAAGTCATATTTCCAGTGTATAAGATTAGCAATGATTTCAAAGCAGAAAATTACAGAGAACCTTGGTGGTTTCATATTAGTAGACAGCTTTCATCTTTCAAACAAGGAAAAAAGACCAGAAAACCAAATCTAAACAGTTTCATTGCAATATCACTGTCATTTTGAGAGGTCTTACCTCTTGCTCATGTTCTATTCTCATGCTGGGGTTTGCATTTACTTCAAGTAACATGGGCTTCAAGTTTTTCATCAGGAGAATGTCAAACCCTAAAATCTGTGCATAAGCAATGTGTTACTTCAGTTCTACTCAGTCTTTTTCTAGAGAATGCAATGGTCATCCACATGTCAACATTCAGGAGGAAGAAACGTTTGAGGGACAAAAGAGAAACAACCAAGAAACATGCCAAATTGCTGAACAATTCCTGAAACCACTTGCTTTCAATACTAATGGCTACTTGCATGCTACCCCATCGCTAAATATTGCAACTGTCAACACGGAGTCTTAGCATCAGTGACAAGTGGGTCTTAAAACTGCAATCAACAGCATTAGGAAGCTGCAAAGCTCCATCGTTGTAATATCTAGAAGATGGAAACAGTGAACATTTCTATTAATGATTGATAGCCATTGAAAATTCTCTATATATGTATGTTTATGCCTAGTAGGAACATACGTCAAGAGATAGAGATTTGTAAGGTAAAGCTTGGGGGCGAGGAGAAGCTAATCTCTCAGCTCATGCAATGCTATTCAGCTTATGCACTACACCCAACCAGTGACCAGCAACATAGAAAAAGCTTTTAGAAAAGGAATTAAACATCCACAGAATTAATCCATGCATAGAAATAGCTGCATTCCTGGCAGAAATTCCAACCTACCTGGAAGCAAGTTGGCCCAGGTTTTCCCGCTGGTATGTCAGACTGATAGTAAACTTTCAGTTCTGGTGTCAGTGCAATAATTGTCTTAATCACCAGTGAAATTATATCTGACCACAGCTTTTTGACATCAGCTCCTCTGGAAGACAGTCTGCACAGAATGCTGGAAAAAGTCCTCTTGCTGCCAGTGTTTACACTGTCAGAATGGATGAAATTCCCGCTATGGATATTTAGTGAGTAGTTGGTTAAGTGCATAAAAACCTGGTGCAAATTTTTTAGAGTGGGTTCTTGGTAGGGCTCTGTACAGAATCTAGAAAGTCCATCTTTGGCTATATAAATCTCTAAGGGCTCTAAAGACTTCAGTAAGACATAAAGACGAATATCAAACTTCAGTTTGTCAACAAGCAGTGGTTTGCAGATGTACTCCTGGACCACAGCTGGCCGGCTCTGGATGCTCCCTGTCTGCCTGATGTCACTTGGGTCTTTAATGAGGTAGATTCCATCCCCCTGGCACCCTCCATCAGGTTTTACAATAAAAGTAGGCTTCCAGGATGGGTCGCTGTCTTTCATCATACGAACCTAGAGGGAAAAGGATTATACTGAAAGACATTAACTGAGGAGGGAGAAAAGGGCTGATAACTATATAGCCAATGAATTGCATTCATAAACAAAAATAACACCATCACATCACTACAGCAGTAAACACTGTAGAAAAAAAAAAGGGAGAGGATAAACAGTGCTGACAAGCACAAAGACAAACCAAAAGTCATGAGTAGGGAATTACTAGTACAGATAAAAGGTCATTTTATTTAACAAACCATTGTATAAATTATATCAGGAACTTCTTTTTACTGTTATGTACCAATTCACAGAATGAAATGCTGCATATCTCACAAGATTTATTTTATTAGTCACTAATGTATATGAAGCTGCAAAGTTAAATTTTCCTGCTGCATTTTGAACATCTACTGACAGTCATTAAGCTAAGGAAAGGCACCTTATTTATTGAGGCATGAATGCAGACCAACAGTACCAGAAGCAGGAAAGATAAAGTAAAAATTTGGCACTGGTAACACCTTTTCCCACCACTGAATATTTTTCACAATCAGACAGCCAGTGATAGTAAAATGAGGGAATATTGAGCCATGGGCAGATATTGAGCAAATAACACCTACTTCCCCAAATAAAGCATAAAGTTTATGCCTCAGTTGCTACCTACCACCATTCCCCAAACTGAAGGGCTTTCTAAATTATACCAGAATACCCCTCAGGCCTGACATGCAATTACTACCTTTCTATCCAATGCAAGATAAAGAAAATTCTATCATTATTTCAACAATTCTTCCCAGCGGCTTTGATCTGTATTAGGAAGATCTGTTCATAGCACAAGACGACTTGAACGCTTTCTTTAGGTGTACCTTGTGTGGAATCAGGAAAGGGAGGAAAGTTGGTGGAGAATTTGACTGTGTATAGTATCAAATCAAGACCTTTGGATGGATCTACAAAGCACTCCGTGCCTGGCCTGTTGTTTCCTCAAGCTAGTGCACATGTCCAACCTGTGTTCAGACCTTCCCTGCTGTGCTGGTTCAGTGTGAAACAGTGTGCTCGAGTGTACAAGCTCACAGCCAACACTAGTATCTACACAGCATCATGTGGTTTAATATGCAAAAATGCTTAAAAAAGTCACTACAGAAAATACATTTCACTTCTTGCACAGAGAAATGCTTCCAGTTTGCAGATCTCTTTAAAAGTTATGCTAAATACTCCTTACTGCTAACAAGTGAAATTAATAGAATCATTCCAGATATGGGTTTTTTTTCCAGAAGAAACACATTAACAATTGAACTTATTACATATGGGTGATGGGAGATGCCTCACTAGAAAGGAAATAGCAGATAAGAAATTTTGACACCTACTAACACTCTGTGAGCATGTGTATAAAGGTCATCAAGACACACAAACAGCAAGAAAAAGGAGAAAAGAGGAAAAAAAGGAAGAAAAAGGTCAGCAAAACCAGTAGCTTTCAGGATCAGTTTCTTTCTATTGTTTGTGGTGCCTTGCCTGAAAGATCTCTGTTTGTTAAAGTCAACTTTAATACTTTGTAAGAATGTCGCTGGAGGACTGTATGACCTATTTCTGTGTTGTTTACAGCAGCATGGACCTCAATATTCGTCTATCCAATTCTCTTGGTGCATTGTAATATCCATGAGTACAGTATAAGCCATTATACCCATATCTCAAGGTTTTTTCCAAACTATGCCCTAGATTCTTGGGACATGTAAGGGAAAATGTTTGAATGGTTCACAAATGGAAATTATGATAAGAGTGATGGGGAAGTATCCGGGGTTTGTCAGAACCTAACTGCCCTACAGCGCTGAGAGGGAGCCCTAACAAAGAACGCAGCTACAGAAAACGCAGGCTAATACGTTTATCAGCTACTCATGGGATTTGGAAGAATAAAGCTCTTAAAATCTGTTCTTTTCAAAATGGAGGGATGTCACTGTAGAGATCACTCTTTTCTTGCATTCACATGTTTTATAGCACCAGACCTGCAGCTGCTATTCTCTCTATTCAGCCAGACACTGCTGAATGAAGGCGGTGATCTGGTTTTACACAAGCCTGAGGCTTGCCAGCAACAACTGAGATTGACTTCAAGAAGCCTGAGGATACCAGCTCACAAAGAAAAAACCCAATCAATTGCAACTATCAGCCCTGGCCCCACAGAATGAAAGAGAAGAAATTAACAAACAGGAGAAGGCTGAGCACCAGTCAGATCATGGTGATTTTCAGACAGCATCTTCTGCTGCACTACATCAGACTGCAGGCGCACATGAGAGCTCTGCTAGCCACAACATTCCCAAGGCCTGAAGGACTTCTGGCTCCATCCTATCCACTTACTTACTTCACTGAGAATCACGTTGCTAAAAGCCTTCCTACAGGATTAATTATTTAGACTAGGATTTTTGTCATGGACAAGTGTCACATTAATTCAGTGAAAGATCCTTCTTCAAAACAGGTCACTTCGAGGGATCAAACGCCACAGTGGAGGTCAGGCTACATAAACTGTACGTGGATAAATAGGCCCAAGGAGATCAGCAGACCTAGATGTGTAAAGAAGGATAGCAGGATTTATACCCATTAAAGAATAGTATTCCCCTGACATGACATTACTCTGCATAACACAAGGAGCTTCTCTGGTTCACCGTTGTTAAGTAAGCATCCCAGAAAGATACGTGCTTAATCTTAAACCTCCATGACTAAACATACCCTACGATGACTCTAGGTGTATGCATGAAGTGCCAATCATGGCCTAGGAGGGCAGAAAGTAATAAAGAAGCTCTATGAAATCAGCCAGGGCAATCTGCCTCCCATTCCCATGTCTGCTGTTCATGCCTCAGGCTACTTCAGCTCTGCTACAGCAGCACCTTTTCAAAAAAGATCACGCTTTCTGGGAGCTATTGGTCCAGATGGAACAGCAACCTGCTTTTGAAGTACTGCAGCTTGACAATCACTGGTCTCAAAGATCTCGACCTTAACTCTTTCCACTTAGCTGGAAAGGAAATAATTTTCTCCATCATTTTCTAGTCCATGTTAAGTCCAAAACTTACACATGGCAGATGAAGATAGAACAGTGGGGAAATGAATAATAGTAATCTAGAGTCAGTTTGGTTTTCAGCAGACTGTCTTGAAGAAAGCAGATGGTTTCTTCATCTTCAAGGAAGTTTCTGACAGTCATCTTCAAATTCTCCACAATCCCCTCAACTATATTCTTGCAAATTCTCATTATGAGGAAGCTTGTCTAGATATAGAGAATTCAGTCATGTAAGAAAATTAGTTCATACAAAATGAGGTATTTCTGTGTATTTAGCTTGACAGAAGGAAATTATCTTTAACAGCATGTTAAGAGTTTACAGTCAACAGCAAGAGGGGAGTATGATATCTGATCCAGTTGCAGGTTTGTCTTTGATGAGGAAACACAGGCTGAACGCATACAGTGTTCTGGAAAACACACATAGAAAGGGTGATAAGAATTGACAGCACAAAGACTAGAATATTCATGGCTATGCCTAAGAGGCATCCGTAAGCTGAAAACCTGATTAAAACCACCAAAAATGGTGCTGGAAATTAGACTGTCCAAATTAGATTCTTATTAAAAATTAATCATATTAGGGCTATTCATCATCCTCACAGACAACACGAAGAAGGCAGTATGAGAGCAGTAAAGGTCCTGGTTTGAATCCCAAACTAGTTACTTTTCAGAAATTGGAATTTCCTACTAGAATTAAGTTTTTAGCACACAGATTCCAACAGATTCACCCCTGGCAGTGAAGGGGTGGTTACCACAGCACCTGAACAATTTACTTGTTTATGATTCAACTTCTGTTATGATGACATGTTAGTATAAAATTGATTAGAAGATAAAAAAATAGGTGAATAATGAAACCAGCTAAATATATATTTACTTTGTAAAATGAACTTTTAAGCCCTTGTTAAAAATACCCATCACCATTTCATTCCAATACAAATGACACGAAGGGAACTATCATCTTGTTGGTATTTCCCAATAGGAAGCTCATCCACAACAAACTCAACAGTACAGCTTCCTCATCAATTACTGGCTTTTAAAGTATAGAAGATTAATATAAGATTAGCTATAGTGTTTTCTACCTGGATTGGGGGGAAAGTGGGAAAAGCCAACAGCATTTGATTTAGTTATTGACACAAATGTATGCTAAAAGTTCACGATCACATCTACAGAAGTGAGACACAGTAAGAATATTTGAGAGAGAAGTTGTCTTGTTGCAGTGCTTCAGGAGGAGGCAGTGAAATTTAAGTTCTCAAGAGTAGTCATTTCTTCTACAGGCAAAGTCTCCAGATGCTCATGTCTCAGTCCAGCCCTTTGTGACAAAATCCTATACTACAAACAGCACCAAACCACCTTTCGTGTCTAAGCTACACCTACACTGACACAGAATTTGTTATTTTCACTAATTAACTATGCCCCAAAGGACTTGATTACTAGTAATAGTGAAGGTACAGCAACACGAGTTTCAGCATGACACATCTAGACTATATACACAGTAGCTGCAGCCCATGATAATACAGCTTTTACTTCCAGATGTACCAGAGATGCCTAAATCATCTTGTGCTCAGGGAAATGTGCACATTGCATTCACCCACTCCAGTGTGTGCCAGTTCCTATGGGGCTATGTCTAACATGCAGGCACTGCCAACGCTGTATGGTACTTGTCTGTGAATAAGCTGAAAACTCAGTCTCCAAGAGCTGATGTTTTCACCAACATTAAGGTCCCTTGGTTGTAAAGCAAACAAACCTACACACGAACAAGTAAACAACAGAACAGACTGGAGAGCTCCTACTGAGAGCTCAGGAAACAAGTGAAAAGCGTTCCGAACCGTTTCTGGTTCACAGTGATCTGGAATTTTTTGGTGTGTTGTTTTTCTTGTTTTGGAGGGGTTACATTACAAACTTGCGTTAAGTAGAACAAACTCTTACAACATAAAATATGTTTGATAACAAGAACTATGCTTTTCTCAAACACAGATGGAAGAACATATGCAAAGGAAACTCCTAGGAGTGTGTTACTGGACATCTGTTATTCTTGGAACAAAAAACGAGTCATTTTTCACTTCAGCAACCGTTCAACCAGAGAAAAGTATTTATTTGCAGTGCCACCTGCTGACAGCGTGCGGGTCTGTGCGTGGAACCTGAGCTACAGCCCAAACTGCTACCACTGCTCAGTTCATCAGCGCCTTGGAACAGAGACCAGGATGATTCCCAAGAGAACCATCACTGCAAGCCCCAGAGCACCATTCTGAAAGTTTATTTCCAAGTTATTTGCACTTATCTACCTGTCATTGCTAAATTGATTGGATAATTCACCCTCCTTTTACAATTGGTCCTACATCTAAGGCAGTAATGCTGAAGTACTGTTGGGATTTTGTTGCTTTTTACTGTTAGTGGCAGTGCCATGGCAGTGACGCAGCACACATGAAGGGGATGTATTAAAGGATGTTCATGGATTTAACTGGATTGTGGGTATGGTAATTACCTAAAAAGTAACACACAGTGTAGAAGTCTATTAAGGTCCATACCTTTTTCTCTTACTTTTCCAAGCAGAGGATACTGTGGAATACAAGAATGCACTGGGTGGGTCAGAAAGGGTTAAAACAAACACATATAATATTTTAAAATATATCTGGAAAAACAGAACCAAACATCAACACACAGCATCACTTCTTCTCAAAACAACTGAAAAATAACACAACTCTAGTCTGATGATTCAAACAATTTTTCAGGAAGGTGTGAGTGTATTTAACAAAGCACAGTACAAAATGATCTTTCGAAGGATTTGAACAGAACAGGCCTGAAGGACTAAAACGACTTCAGTGACAATGAACCTGGTGAAGCACCACCCTCCCACCCCCCCCACTGCATTGCAGCCTCCTCAGCCCTTTTAAACTCAGTAGAATATGCAGGGAAAGGGCTTATGATTCTACCATATTTACTACTTGGAGATCTCTTCTGGCATTGCAGAGAAGTGTAATTGTTTTTAAGTTTATTCCTGAACGTAACTAACAAAAGCAGTTCATCCAAACTATGTCTGATCTCTCACTGAAGATGTCATCCCCAGCACCTAAGTGGGACTTTAAACAACCTGGTAGGTATGGAAAAGTAAAGAATGACATGGTGACAACATGCAACAAGTTATACTGTTCTGAGAGGAAAAGCAATCTACCTCATCCACAAAGAGGGGAAGTTCTTCTGGCAGAATCCAAGATCGAGGATAGAAGTTATACTCAAGAGGAAAGAGATCTTGCATTGTTCGCACCGCCCGACTGAGGGTAACTTTTCGTACCATCTCTGTCATACCTGGGAAAAGAACAGACAGTGCCTAAAAGTCATGGAAAATCTGCACCTGAAGTCTCATTCTAAAAGTAAGCTGTTAAACCATTACTCATGCTATTGGTAAGGCACTCTAGTCATTGCTTTAATAAAGCTGAAAACCTTTTAAAACGTAAAATCTGACAAAATATTTGGACCATTCCCCTGCCACAGCTCATATTATAGGTATTACTGTATAATATCAGAAAAAAAATCAATTATCAAAAATACAGAACAGAATAATAGAGGGAAAGCTTTAGTCAAATTGAACCTACTGTCTTTGCCATAATCTAAAATGATGGCCCTAGCCTGCTATTGTTCCAGAAATAGGCAAAAAATGTCATTTAAATATAACCAACCACTCTGTGTTTTCTTTGCATTCATTTAAGTAACTACATCAGAAGGAACAAAATGCTGTGAGCAGCCCAACTTTGCTGTTTTCTTGTAGCCTTAAAACACTCCTGAGAATCAGGTCTACTTCTGAAGGACTGGGTTTAACTGTTGTGCAGATCACTTGCTCACCAGGTAGAAGCCAGAATACACAAAGGGTAACATTCATCTAACACAGATTTAAAACACCAGAAAACTACACCTTCTACTACTTGAGTATGAACATCTCACAACCAGGATAAAGTCAGGGTAAATAAGAGCATAAATTTCTGTATCTGAGGGTTCCTATTCACACAGCATACTAACAGCAGCAATAAATCTGAAGTAAAGGACTTAGGTAAGTCAATACCTAAGCTCTTAGCTCTTATTTAGAGAGATCTCAACAGGGATTAAACAAGAGGGAAAAATACATAAAAGAGCTTAAAAAAGGTGAAGAGTCTTCAATACTAAAAAATCCATTTGAGGAACTTAGCTTTGAGTGTCTCCCCAAGATAGGCCAGAGGACGAAACAAAACGGATTCTTTGCACTTCAACTCAAACCCAAGGATACAGTTATCAATGCTAGGCAATAATGACATACTTCACTTAAATTATAGCCCAACAATTATTTTTCCTAAATTCATACATATGAAGTATTCTTTTCATTAAAAACACCTTCTCTCCAAAACAAATTTCAGTTGAAAATTGTTAAAGACACCCATCCTGATATTCCTACCCCCTAAGCAGAAATCACCTACCAAAACCAGTAATACCTGAAAATACTATCAGCTGACTAGGCAGATAATTCCCCTTAAAAAACAGCAAGCACAGAAATGGTTAAAATAATCACATTTTTAAAGCATTTGTTTAAACTAGGAACAAAAGTAAGGTACCTGGAAACTTGTTGACTTGACCTGAGAATATATTATTGTCATGAAATGATACCCCATGCCAATAGATATCACACGGCAAGCGTCTGCCAAAAGGATACTGGAAAAGAGATAGGAGACAAGTTTTGAAGCAATCTGGCAATACCCATTCATTCCTTACTTTTCTAAACGCTCATATTAAACAGAAACCATTCTGGGTTTTGACTGTCTTTTGACTGTCAGAAGAAAATATACTCTGTATTTTGGTTGCAAAACTAAGAATATTTTGATCGGTTCAACACTCTCGAGTTCAAGATGTTAACAAGCCAGGAAAGGTTTCCAGAAACTAAAAACAAATGACTGAGAGGCATAATGTGTACGGAGAAACTCCGAGCTTGTTACCAACCACAATTAAGGCATGACTCATTTGTAATTTAAAATACTATTACAGGGAATAAAATTTCATTAAGCAGCACTTAATTCCGGCACATGAAGACACAGCAAGAGCGAGTGCTACAGCTGGGAAGTAAACACACTCTGATGGAGTTTTGGGTTGGGCTTTTTTCCCTCCTCAGTTTAAGGGGTGACGAGCAACCATCAAGGGGAAAAAAAAGCAGGAGAAGTCATGGAGAAATTGTCATTATTGGCAGTTAATAAATCAACTCCTGCTCTTATATTCAGTGCCAGAGCCCCATGACCTGCTCCTCCTCTGCAGGTTGGTCACCCACAACCCTTTCCCAAATAGTACCCATTCCCATGGTGGCCCTTCACCCGCAATCATGTGGCATCTCCATGTGCTCCCTCCCAGCATGAAGCACTTCTGCTCCCTGGTACTTCATTTCAGGGAATACCTATAGCTAGTAATATTGTTGTAACTTACTATTAAGTTGTAACTGCAAAGCACTTTCTGAGCAAGCTTATTTACATTGGTGTCCAATAAATTCAAAATAGGTATTCAAAGATATTTAAGTGAAATAACTATTGTTCAGTTATATATATTCAGTTATATATATATAAATTTATACAGTATTAATTCTTTTCTGGTACCAGTAGCCTATAATTAAAAGAAAAGCTTGCAGTTCAATTAATGGTTTGTTGAACATACATATTTCGACTATTAAGAACGAACATAATTATTTCAATAATATTCATTCCAGCTTCTTTTTCCATTCACACAAGATCTCACCATAAATTGGAAACTGGAGAGTTTCCTATCATCAAAAAGATCAACCTTTTTTAAAGCAGTCTGAAGAGCTCTGCAGCAGCGCTGCCAATTACCAATAGCAACCGTTTCTAAGAGTAGTAAAGTGGGTTTAAATTAAAAGACTACCAACAGTAAGAACAAAAAGCCCCACGAATTAGCAGTATCAACAGTTCACAGCAAAAAAGCCCTCAAGTTAAAATCCAAGCATTCGTAAACTATGTTACAGAGTTTTGTGTAAAAAAGGAACTCTTCTTTTCCATGCTTGTTCTCTTAGACACAGTCCCATTTATCAGTCAAAAAATACCCATTTTATCTTCAACTCCATGTGGCCACTGTTTTAACACCATATGGAATACACTCACAGGAAGCTCTTCTATTATTAGGCTGCATCCTTTTCAAATTAATATGCTCTATTTCTGACCACAGCATTTTTAAGACACTTTTGTATTACACATCGACCACCCTCATCACCCGGCAACTTCAGTACCATTTACTTATAGAAAGAATCACAGTACTTTGCAGAAACATCTTATTCTTTACTCCAAATGTCATTTTCTTGCTTTAAAACATTTCTTTAAGCACTGGATGTTTTTCTTTTCTTCAATATGACAGGGAAAAAAACCCCTCTCATAACGCTTTTGAGGGAATTACTTTATTTGCTACTTTAATTAAAATTTCAGCTTCCTCAGTAAATAGCCTTGAAAAATTTAATTTCAAATGCTAATTGAGCAATGCACCCTTTTTCTTTTTCCTTACTCATAGGGATGAGAAACCAAGTTTAACAGTGGATTCCTCACTTATTTCATTATTATTCAGCCTGCAAAATCTGGTTTTCTACAAGTGAAAATTAATTCTGTTAGGCTCCGAAAGACAATCAGTGGCCTCAACCTCTCTCTACAGGTATGTCCAGAATACAGATGCAGTGTTAGGCCTCAGAGCGCCCTTCCCACTAAAAGCGGAGCAATTTATTTATTTATTAAATGAAATTGAAATGAAAGGAAAGGAATTTGCATTTATATAACACCTTTCATCTATGGAGGATATCAAAGCACTTTACAAACACCACACAGAAATCATTTCACAACAGAGAAGAGCGAGCAGCTCTGGACTGGAAAATGGAAGCACTGCCCCCCCACATCAGCGTTTCAGATAGCACAGCAACTTCCCTGCTCTTGAGTAATCGAGATTACTTGGATTTATCCAACAACGGGATCAAATTCACCTCCTGAATGATCCGGGAACGTTTCTTTATCATCTGCACCACACTTTTACATAAGAAGAGTGTTGGGAAATGAACAAGCAAGTTCAATTATTTGGGTCCCTCTGGCAGCACCAGGCAGATAGAAATTAATCTGATTTTGGTAGAAAAGCCCTCCCACTACCTCCAAGCTCCTGGAGCAGGGGACTAGCTAAAAGGAAAGGTGGGCAATTAAAGCAGTCTGCTGTTAGTAACTTCCTAGTAACTTCCATCTCGTCTACCTTGTGGCAGCTGGAGTAGCCTCAGATCTGCACTAACCAATGCCAAAGCCAAGGTGCTCACAGCCACAGAGGGATGGAAGTCAGGAACGTGACTGGAGCCATCCTTGCCACCGTATGACTGCCCTGTGCAGAAAAATAGAGTGTGACCCTAGGATCAGTCACTGCAAACAACTTCCAGGCTGCAACCAATCAACCAACTCTTTGAACAATTTATTTAGAATCTTTTTTTTATTCAGATTTGGGGTATATTTGTCAGAACAAACAAGGAGCCACAAAGAGCTTTGTTTCCAAAGTTGTTTCCACAACTTTGACACAATTAATAATCCTTCATGGTCGAATTTTTCTGACAGGTCACTTCTACCTTTTGATTAGAAGCCAATCATTTCAGTTGTCTCACGGGTCACGTCAGCCTGTTCCTTCATGTTTAATGACAAGTTAAATGACTCATCTTCTGGTCAGCTTGTCCCAGCGTAAAATTTCAACCTATTTCTACGCCTCCATCCGGCTACTGAGCAGCGAGACAAATGAAACGCTTAATGCTGGGATATTTGATGCCCGAGACATCTGCTGCTTCCATTTCCCTGCTAATTGAAAGCTAGGTGAAGAAATAATTTATTAAGTGATGAATAAACTCAGGATGCAAGCTCAATTTGTGCCCATTATTTCATTTGGCATATCATGTTCATTTAGAGAATCTGACACACTGAATCAGACAGTCCAATCTAATGAGGGGAGTAATTGCTTCAGTGGCACGCACATTAGAGTCCTGCAATGCTTTTTAAAGGGTCCCCCCTGTGTGTTACCCCAGACAGGACTATCGTGGGTGATAATTTCATTTACTCGGAATCGCCACAGCTGGAAAAAAAGGAGCTTTTTTCTGTCTTTTGCTTCCAATAATGGTACTTCAATAGTTAAATTGCTCTGTTGGATGCTTTCATTCTTCCTCATCTACCAGTGCTATAGAATAAACTGTGCTCACCAATATTAGCCATGTTTTGAGTGTTCTTTTTTGTTTTATAATGGCATTTCCCATATGCCAGTTTACTAAAATGAACTACTACCATGTGGACAATTCTGTAATCACACAGTGCATTATGACTTACTTCTATGAATTACCAGGGAGCATATTGCAGTAATAGGCTATTACTGAAACAAAGCTCTTCTGGCAAGTCAGGGTAACTACAGCGAGGAGATTCCAGAACATACAACTTGAAACAAAAACCAAACCAAACCAAAAGGCTGTATGACTCTGTAATAATGCTATCCATTAGACAAAGTTATCAGCAAAAAGGAGAACACCTTAAACAGCCTGTGATAGCACCTCCTGCCCAACAAAACATCCAAGCCACCACATCCAGCAGCAAACATAGAGAAGAACAGGAACAAAACAAAAGCAGCAATGGGAAAAGAAATGTAAAAGAAGTGATGAGGGAGAAGAAGGATCAAATACTAAATCAAAGACAAAGATGCACTCACCTTGAAAAGTATTACACATGGGATGACAGTAGGATACCAGCCCCTGAAACACCAGTATTTAAAATATGTGCATTTCATTATTAGTTCTAAAGGGTTTTTTTGCATTATTTGTATGGATCCTACAAGAAACAACATCTGTGTTCCCTCTGCTGGGCCTGCTGCAACAGTGCAACGATTTCCAAGGCTCTTCAGCCATCAATGAGAGTTGTCTGAACAAGTATTTTAGTGCTGTTTTTCTAAATGTTTGAAAGGGACAGCTTTTAAAATTATACATAACTTGAAGAAAGGAGTTTTTCCTGGACTTTTCTCATCTCAGTGTTATTTTTCTTTTCAAATCTAGACAAGATCTTCCCTACTGATTCCCTGTGCCTACTGAACTCTGCAAGCTTTGAAGTCAATACTTTGTCTTGCTCCCATCCTAGAAGACTTCCACTTTTGTATTTCCCACAGTGTCAGCAGTACCAGTTAAGAGTCACAGCTGATAATTGGGTCTCCCCTTCAGGGTGGGGGGTGAGAGGGAAATAAAGAAAAAAGAGAGAAAATTGATTTGACACACATACATTGATATAAGAAAATACTTCCTTGACAAAAAGTAACATCACATTCACACTTATTAACCTATTTATAAGCCAAATACATTACAGTGACTTGTTCACAGCCAATGAATTATGGGCCACCTAGATGGTAGAGTCAAGCATCACAAAATTCCATATTAAATCTCTTCTGTATTCGAAGTGGCCATAAGAGGAAGCAACAGGCTAAATGAAAAATATTGAGTGAACTAATGAATGGAGGAGAAAGAATATTGAAGGAGGCAGTAAACAAAGAAAGATGAAGTAAAGGCAAAAGCAATTGCTGTTGGGGGATGCAGAGCAGGAAGGAAGATGCTGATTAACACAGTGCAGAAATTCAAGAGAGGAACAAGAGCATTGAAACAAGTTGATCCGTAGGACAGAATACCAAGTGCAAGTAGATATGCAAAACAGTAAAATCTCAGGGAACAGACAAGCCAAAATTAACCAGTAAGAATGGCTCATTACCAGTGTAATCTGCGAGGCTAACTTGTATCAGTAATTCAGAAACAGGCCCTGGAATGGCACCAGGAGCTCTGAACATAAAGCTTAACCATAAGAACAGAGAAATTAGGTGTGAAGTCCCCCTTGCTCTGTATGTCACCAGCTAAAACACAGAGCAAGGCTGCAGACAGGCACTCCACAGGGGCACTGAGGGGTAGGAGAGTAACAGGCTTTAATTTCACGCCTCTGAAGTTTCCTTATGACTTTGCTGCAAGAGCAGGAGTTGAGAACTGGAGCATTTGTGCAATGAGATTTTGAAATTCTCCCACTGGATTTAAATACTAAAAACGTTGAAATGGAATTTTATGCAGGCAGAGGATGAGAAAGCATTCCTCTTCCTGGCAAGGAGCATAAATGTCTTTGTGGTATTAGGTATTCAGGACATTATGAATAAACACAGCTAATATTCACTGCCACTCCACCCTCCTTCAACTTCTATGAAGTTATTAAGGAAAGAAAATCACCACCATTTAAGAACAAATTAGCATCTAGAGTAAGACAGATATTAGAAATCTCTTCAGGATTTAAATAAGGAGTTCCAAAGCATCATTTTTGTGCCAGCTCCCATATTGTCATGACTCTGGTTCAGCACAAGCAGGCAGACACTGAACTCCTCAAACAGAGCAAACATATGACTCAAGCTGTAGGGGGAGGTGGGGGGGAGGCCATACCTTCTCTACATGCACTGATTTAAAAGCATAAAGCCTGTCACGTGTGCTTTATTAGGTGGTTTAATATTCATTCATAGATAATGCTCTTTGACATGCCTTCCAGATAACCTGTGATGCAAAGGCTTTGCCACCAGATGAGACAGCTTATGCACCAGGTGACACCGGATAGATGTCTGCTGCCATGAGCCTTATTTCACACACCCATACCACGAGGGAAGGGTGCACGGGAAGATGCAAAGCGACACAACACACCAAACACTTCTCCACAGGAGCAGGTTTCGTTCTTGCCCTTTCCAGAGACCAGTTTAAGCTTTGAAGCATAATATCCGATTACCCCTGTTCTGGCTTGCATAACTGGCGATGGCAGCTTTGATCGTTAATCAAACCAGCCTCCTGACGTGACATCCAATTAGATATAACCCCAGGCTGGAGGTTACACCACTCGGGATGACTGCCGGCTACAGGAGCCCGCTCTGGCGAAGAGGCCGTGGAGGGCCGGCAGAGCACTGGGACGGGATGGAGCCGGGCCCACC
>NW_009916191.1:0-10529 GCF_000696875.1 Nestor notabilis | reverse complement strand
TATATAAAAAGGTGTGTGTGTGTGTGTTCAATGATAAAGTAACATACCTTAGCTGATGCTCCCTCAGATTAGACAAAGCTTCCATTCCATGTAAATAAGAATACACGATCTCCAAATCCTACAAACATAAGGAAATCATTATTAGGATTCTTAATTTGGTACAAGCTATTAAAATAGCATTTTTGCAAAGCATTCAGAGCTCTCCTAATAGGGGCTGCAGAAATATTTGAAATAACACATTCACATGAGGTTAAAGACAAGTTGCAGGAATACCTTTGATTCTACCTTGGAACCTGACATGGGGAAGAATGATGGTATGTCCACATCAAAAAATACAAACACAGAAACCTTCCTGCTTTTGCTGTCATTACTTACATCCAGGAAACAAGCCTGGTCCAGAATTCCAGTGAGCTACTTTGCAACTACCACTGTCCTGCTTCTCAGTGCCAACATACTCAAAAACCTTACCTTATTTTGTAAAGCAAGCTCATAGAAATTTGTCTTTTCATGTTCAGGGGAAAAGAAAAAAAAATACAAAATAGTCTAACAAAATACCACATTTACATAAGCACTTATAAAATTGTATCCTCTTCAAATGGAAGGTAAACCACAAGCTTAACCAAGAAGAAAAGTTGGCATGAACAGAAAATTCTTGGCATGAGGTAATAAGAAAATCATAAAGATGATCCTAGTTACATGGCAAAGTGTTACATTCAACCATTGCAGACCCCCAATATCCACCTCACAAAACAACATTAATAAAGACATAAAAACAACATCCAAGGCTAAAACTTCCCAAGATACAGGTATGGAAACACTAATGTTAGTCTAGAGGCTTTGCTAATGTTGTAATCCTACAGCACTTGAGAAAACTTCAGTACAGCCCACAACTTCTAGAGTGATTTCACTTTGGTTTATAGATTTGATGCTGTTTCATCATCCATTTTTTTAAACATGCTAATTAAGAGACAACGTATTACCCGTAAATCACTGAAAATCAGAGCAGTGGCTTGCAACCAGTAGCCAATGCTGACAAAGTTGAGAATAAACTAACACCAATACCACTCTCATAACCTACTGTATGATGATGTTTTCAAGTAATGGAATATATCAAAGCTACAAATCTATAAAAGATTTGGTCACTGGGAAATATTTGTTTATTTAAAATTGATCATGAAGTGCATAAATACTGTTTTCTAACACAACGAAACAATGCTAAGGTGTGGTATTTCAGCAAAGATGTTAGGGTGGAGTTGCACAGAGAACTCTAATTTAAGTGAGAAAAATAAAAATAAAATCTAGTTAAATACTGTGCTTGTTTAAACCATAATACAGATCAGAAAAGATACCAGGAGTTACACTCAATGGTTAAGACTAAATAGGTGTCTTTCATTCAGTGTTGAAAAGAATGTCTTAAACTCACGCTGAAAAAAAAAACCAAATACTCAGTTTGAAAAAGTGGAAGAAAAGCACAAGCCAAATTGTGATTTCACTTGTATTCTGGTCCTTCTGTTCCCTTGCTCTCTAGCGGCTCTGATCCTCCTGTGAGGAGCAGAGGACACGTAAGGATAAAATTACGCATGGTTTGGGATGGAGGGACCTTGCACATAGGAGGCTTTGAAGTGAAAATACAGTAGTTGCTTGCCTTCTGCCCGTGCACACCCCACACACATGCACACCCTTTTTTGTTAAATACTAATCAACGCACATGAAAGGACATGTCTGTCACAGTTAGTGACGTGCTCACTTGCCACAGAGGCTGCGGGTGAGTAGAGGCTCCCAGGAGCAGTAGCAGGGTAAGATGCATACCCAACAGTCCCCATGACACTGCTGCTGCTCACCAGACATGCCAGACTGTGCAGCACAAGCCATCAGCTGCCACGGGAAGCTGGGTGTGGACCACTGAGGATCAGATCCCTATAGCAGTGGATTACACGGAAAAGAGTCTGGCCACAAGGTGCTACTGTAATTCATTTCCAACAAGCAGAGACAGAACACCAGGAGGGTAACCTTCTGCCACTAGCTTGCACTGCAGTTTTAGCTGCAGTGAAGGATTCACAGATGAATGAAGAACCATTAAGGATACTGGGTCACAGACCTAAAAGTGGAAGTGTGTTGTAAAGGGCATCTATGAACATCTGGTTTCCAAAACCTAGTGATCAACCTTGCAGATGTACAAAACAATAAAGAATACAGGTTACGAGTGTTCTTCTAGAGAAATGCAGCTCAACTAACTCAAAATGGGAATGCATGAAATCACTGAAGGGAGTCATTCTGACCAGTTTCACAAGCAACAGACAAGGTAACATTAGTGAACGTTTTTTAAAAAATAATCTCTCTTCAGATAACAAGCATACTTCTCAAATATTTGCAAATACAACATCCCATAGGTGCCCACACCAGGAACTGCAGGTGGTAGAGGTCCTTGAATAAAAAACAAAAAAAAAACAAAAAAAACAAACAAAAAAAAATCTAAAAAAATCTTTTAAAGAAAGAGATCTAGAGAGAGCTAAAAAAACAGAAGGGTAAGGGGGGAAACAAGAATAAATTAAAAAAAAAAAAAAAACAAAAAAAAACAAAAAACAAAAACACATCTCTGCCTGTGCTTCCACCATGGTTACTGGCTGCAGCCACACAGGGAAGATAAATCTGAAGACATCTTATCACAGAGAAAATTAAGGTGGGGGCTTTGATTTGCAAAAAAAGCATCAAGAAAACAGACTCCAGCCAGTAGGGTCGTACCAAAATAATATCATTATAACATTGCAGCTGCTGTGCACTGGCTATTTCTTTAACCTGTACCTTTCCAGAGGGTGTCTAGCAGGGAACAGCTCCCTCTAGCATTAAAAGTTTGGCATTGAAACTTAAGTAACAAACAAATAACCAGCATCACTCCTTTCAATTAAATTCTCTATAAAACCGCAAGGTACAGAAAACTACAGTAAAACAGCTGAATATATTTTCATATATTGTTGGTAGACAATGCATGCTTCTAGTCAGTCTGTAGCATTAAAGAGTAGGAAAGCAATTTGACAAAAAAAAAAAAAAAAACCCACAAAAAAAACCCCATAATATCTAGTCATTGTTGTTAGGTCACCTCAGTTTTCCATTTATCTCAGGAAAACCTATGCTTTGCTTACTTAGCAAACATACTCATTATCAAACATACACAGCTTTTTCAATTTCTTAATTGCTAGTGAAATGATGGAACATGAGAGGCTTCAGAAACATTTGTGCCAAGTGCTATAAAATCTGAAACAGATTCAAAATGCTTGAAACAATGATTTAGTAAAAGCTATTTCATAGAAACAATGCTCATTCATAAACTAGGGCATGTAAGCTATGACAGTTTGTTAATTCTGATATTCTATACATTTGACAAAAAGCTACAATTTTAAAATTCAGGAAAATAACTTTGTCTTTCAAGAAGTACATAGCCTGCCTATGCGATTTATGCCAGCTAGTTGAGCAAAACCTTAAATCAGCAGCTAAATTCAATCCCAGCGAGACTTACGCAAACACTTCTGCTAGCTCGCAATGTCCCTGAAAGCTGCCTCTAACTAAACTACAGAATACATAAAAGCATGCAGGAGACAGCAGCGGTCCCGATGGGGTTTTGTACTCAACACATGGACTCAAGTTACCACAAGGTGGCAGACTGAGACATCAGAACTTCAGAGTCATTCAGTTTCTCCCTTTATTTTTTAAAATGTAGCTTTATGACACTTTATAAAAGTCAAGAGGAACAAAGCTAAACATCACCACTGCAACTGGTTAAATGTTCTGCTCCAGGAAGGACTATTTATACAAAAGTACAGATCAACCACCAGCTTTCTGCTTTCGTGTTTTATCCACCCAGCAGGAAAAAAAAAAAAAAAAAAAAAAAGATTAAGTGTAGCAAATGCAATGCAAAGGCTCACCTGGTCTTGCTACAGAAATCAAGCTCTACACATAGACTGTGGCAACAGATAGAAAAAAACATCTCAATGAAAACTCCAAAACCAAAAATTAAACGCAAAGCACAAATCAGTGCAGGTTTCAAGGCATGTTTTCATTTAAATTAAGGCTAGAAGAC
This sequence comes from Nestor notabilis, assembly GCF_000696875.1. NCBI lineage: Eukaryota > Metazoa > Chordata > Aves > Psittaciformes > Psittacidae > Nestor > Nestor notabilis. Next base: position 6,454 of record NW_009916191.1, on the reverse strand, counting down.
TGAAATCTAATCTACGCTTAAATTTGTACTGTAGCCAGAGTTGTATGCTTGGATTGCTGTGTATGAAGCAGCCTGAAATTTGTTTAATTCAGTGTTGTTTCTTAATTTGTTTCTGCAGTGTTAGCTGCCTCAGTTTAAAGTTCTGACCATACTTTGAAACAAAATGGAGAGACTTAAGTTTTAACACAGCTCAACTTCAATTAGATCTGTAGAAACACATCGGTCTGCAACCTTACATCTGCTCTCCAGTCTAATAAACATCTGCGTATGTTTATGCCCAGACATTACTATCCATTTCATTTGTGTTTCAAACATATCTGGCAATGCCAGCTGCACAAACCAGAATGTTGGCCCCAAATTCATACTAGCTTAATGAAGAAATTTTTACTTTACTGAAGTGATAGAGATGTGAAAATCTACTTTTTTGGACTGAAAAAGTTAAGCCTCTAAAAATCGCAGACTTACACTGGTTTCAGTCTTTATTTCCATTAAGGTGTGAAACTACAGGCCCAATTCAACTATTCATCCTTGCCACAGTTAAAAAGCAAAACGCTGAGCCAAGAAATTCATTGCTCTCTTAGAAATCCACTTATTTTTGTGAAGTAGCAAACAAGTGAAGAGAAGCTTTCATCTTATACTATACTGAACTATTTTGGTGTATTATTAATCAAAGGGTAAAATAAAATACAAGCTAACTCTTTAATTCACTGTCTTGGAGGATGGAAAAAAGAACCTAGTATTCAAAGCACTTAGTATTCACCCTAGGCTCAAAAAGATCTGCCTGCTGAGTCTGAAATAGGTTTTGAAAGGCTGATCTTTGTTAACTAACCCATTCTTTAGGTCCCCTGCAGCCATCCACCAGTGGCACAAGGGTCAGTGAAGAGGGGGGCACAGCCGCTTCCCACCATGCCTGGCAGTTCCAGACCCCAGCCCAAGCCCAGGTTTCACTGTTGTGAAAACAGGAGGTCCCACCCAGTCTCTCCCTGCTGCGCCCCTGACACCTCCCTGGCCCCAGGACAAACACCCGCCCAAAGGGACCAAACTTCAAGCCTCTCTGTTGGCAGCATGTGACCCATGAGGTCCAGTGTCAGGGTCAGGGAGGCAACAGCTCATGCCGTGGGGAGAAGGTGGGACCTTAAAGTCCTTGATGGGTTTAAACAGACCGTGAAACCGCTGGCAGGAAGGGAGGCATTTGTCGTTTCTGTATGGCTGACTAAACAGTTACTTTTGCTCGAAGTGAAGCCTCCTTTTTCTCTTCAAGTATTTTAATGCTTTTTGCCCCAAATCATGATACTAAGAGCAACGACGGCAAATTTTTCTTCCTAGTGAGCAATGAAGCCACAATCCAAACCTGGGCTGCTGAAGTCTTGCCTCTCTTTCCTTGTAGCCGCAGGATCCTGTCTTTTTAAACCCTTTTCTTCTCACATGCAGCAACTGAAATCATTTGACTCTCAGCCACTTCGGTAGCTGTAACAAGCATTTGTATTTTCTTTTTTTACTCTCTAGCATTGACTTAGCACCTGCCCATCTGGCTGCCTGTATAGCTCACTGAGGCCAAAGCAATGCCCGCATCGCCAAAAGAAACACACTGGACTACAGCAACATCAATTTCATCTGGCTTAAAGAGAAATTTCTGTATCCACAGAAGAACCGTGTCTGCTCCCACGTAGGTTTGTTCACATCTGATTCACACTAATATGCCAGGCTCTCACTAACAGCAACTTGGGAGACATACAAGTTTTACTGTCTTCAGAGACAGCAACCTCCTAAGGAAAGGCAGGGCAGGCAAGGTGGGGAAGCTGCATCAGTTATCCCAGTCAAACCTATCTCCCAAGGCAATACCTTGCCCTAAGGGTGAGCTCATATCCTGCAAACATTAACCTGCCAAAAGACAGCAGCAAAACCACAAAACCTGGCTTACACTGTGACAAAAGAATACAGTACTGCTGATACCAAAACCCTGCCACGCAGACACGAAGTATTCATCTTCATCTCCAGTTTCCCAGCAGTGGGAAAACAACAAAACACACTCACAGCTGCTGTGCAGTAGCATGCCCAGGTATGTGTGGACTTATCAGTGAGCCATACCAAGAGTAATCTGATGAAGAGATTAAAATGAAGTATTTGTCATGTACTACAAATTTTTTACATTCTTTTTCTTACATCAGTACCTTCATATTCAGGTGTGAGGTGCTGACACACAGGAAGCCTGCCAGAATCAAACCTATTAACATTGTAATTTAAGATAGCTTATTCTTTCTAATGCACTTTAAGCTACCACAGCATTTTTCTGCAAGCCATTCTTAGTAGTGTACATATAGATCCGTGGCTTAATAACACTAAAGCCAAAGTCATAGGAAACTATTTATTGACTTGATGCTGAACTGGCAGCTACACAGATATAAATGAAATATTTAAGTACATGAAATTACATGTCAAATGACCCAAATTGGTACTTTTGTGAATGAAGTCCCATGGGCCATATTTTAAGGATTAATGGAGATTATGTAATACACTTTTGCAAATTTACCAGAAACAACTATTTCCTTTATATCAGCCTATTTTGAAGCATATAAAAAAACTGTAAGCTATCAAAGACTAGAAATTCATTCCTGAACACAGAAAAAACTCCCAATTCTTAATACATTCAGTTTCTAAGCATAGTCTAAGGTATAAAGCTTGGTAGCTTGGTCTGTCAGTTTTGCATAACGATCAATTAGAATTTCCTTTAGCTAAACTTGGCATTTTTTAGAAATGACAGAAAACGTGCAGAATCAGGTTGACATTACCCTTTTCAATGACCTCACAGAAGAGTTGAAGAAGATCCTATCCTGTTCATCAACCACATTTAGCAATTTCAGATCAGATTTGCTCTTGTCTATTGCTGTGGTACTCCTGTTTTCCTGCCACGGGCAAGCCAGACCTATCCAGTCACCATCCAGCCCAACACAGCCCTTCCCAAGGAGCAGCACCATCAGCTCCCGGACAAGCTGCAAGCCTGGAAATTCAAAATTAATGACACAGATTCAAGGGGACTCAGCTCAGCAGAGTTGTTCTGATAAGCACCATCCATGACACCACATTGCCATTACCATTTCTTCCTTTTCTTTTGCCTGGCACAGGAAAAATATACGAAGTAGAGGGGTGGGAAGCAAGAACTAGTAGTGTTGGAGACAGGTGGGGAGCAACACCTTGTATATGGGTAGAAGACAACTACTGTAGTAGAGTAGCTTTGCTATCCGCAGTTTCCCATCCACTAGCCTAGTCCACCTTTCCATGAACTTCCTGTTCCAGGCTTAGCTTACCTCAAAACCACAGCTCTCCAAGAAAACGAGACAATCTGAAACTGAGGAGTTTCTAAAAACAAATACCTTCTTACTCATACTCCAAAGAGGTGACTAGGATTGAAAAGCAACTTTCAAATTTAAAGGCCTGTTAGAAGCATCAAATGCCAAACTGGCCACCTGGACTTCAGCCAAATGAAAAAAATTTTTTCTGAAAAAAATTACCATTCTAAACCTGTATGAATTTGTCGTGACTAACATGCACTATATTTCAGGAAATTCATGACAAAACATGACTCCACAGTAACCAGGCATTTAGTTGCTTGGGAATCAGCCTTCATCAGAAGGAAAGTTTACAGGCTACCAAACCAACCCAAGCCTTCATTTCCTCTGCCTCAGCTGGAAAGTGGGAAAGGAATATGGATATTGTATTGATCTTGTTAAGACTTGTTGACATACAAAAATTGTTATTTTTAGCTCCACTGTGGGGAGGATGGGGACATTTGTGCTGCGTTATGGGTGGAATTTTATAACTGAATTAGAAACAGAAGGAACAAGAAATTTTAGTCTGGAACTGAAGTATCCGCACATGAAGCTAATCAGAATCAACTCCAAAACCTTGTAAAGAAAAAGGAGAAATCCTGTTTTCCTGGTCTGTCTTAACTGGGAGTTGTCTCAGTACAGACAAAAACATGCTTCTCCAAAGACTTCAACTGCATTACTGCCTCAAAGTCAGACGCTGGAGAAACAACATAAGATCACAGTAAAATAGGTGTAGAGAAACAAGATGTTTCAATTCAATACTTAAGTCAGCCTTCCTGTCTTTCAAGCATACTTTGTCTTGTGAATTTAAAAACAAAAAAAAAAAAAAAAAAAAACCACACACAAAAAAAAAAATAAAACCCACAAATGAACCTTCCTCAAAAGAAAGAAATTTTGTACTTCCTCAAAATGTACATTTTACATTCACATTACGTGTTTATTTTTAGCATTTTAGATTCTTTTTCTAATTGGAACTGGGTTAAAAACCTCTACTTCCATGTAATGCCTCACAGGTTCACATGTAATCATACAAATAGTTTCTGGTTTTCAATCCTGCCAGAAGAACCTACTCAAATGTATAAAACTGAGTTGGAAGGTTCAATAACCCACCCTCACTAACAGACTTTTAACATTGGCTCAAGATTAGTACAATTAATTCAACATACCCTGCCGGTCATAAAGCTTTTAGCCGAATAAAGTGAAGAAATTAAGACATTCATAATTATAATCATCCCATAAGAGGGGCATAAACGTGGAAAGGGTTGATGGGAAATTAAAGCCTGCCATCTCGTAGAAGTCAGTGAACAAACTAATGAGCATAGGAAATTACAGGGTAGTGCCATGCATTTCTTTTCTGCTTTCCAGACTCTCAGAAGTCAGACAATTAAATGCTTAACACAAAAGCCCAAGTTCTGTAGTCAAAAATCCAAGCGATGGTCGCATATCCAAATGCAAACAAAATGGTTTCACTACAAAAGATCTCTCCTACTGACTGCACAATCCATAATTATGAAAGGCACTTAAGTTATCCACCATTAAAAATATGTAATTGCCTTTTCAATATTTATAGCCAACAGTTGGAAGCTTGTATTAAATCTGTTCTACCCATTTTCACATTCATTGCGCAAACATTCACATCTTTTGTTGCAGAGTTATGCCAGTTCCTAGGGCTTTTCCTTGTCTTTTTTTGGTAATGCTAAGGAGAGTCTCGAATTGTTTTGAGGCAGTCTGTTATTTATCCCATGTTTTCCACTAGCTATATGGAATAAGACTCAATATCCTACTACATGAAGATTAATCTTGTGCTAACAAATATATCAGCTACTAAATACAGTGGGACTTATTTTTAAATTACTACTTGTAGCAGAGATGAGTTTTATGTAAGTTTATCCAAATACAGAGGTGTGTAATGATTGGCAGCTTTTAAATAACAAAGTTTGTTTTAAAATAAGTAAATCAGTAACAAAGAACCAAACAGGGAAAATAAAGTGACACACAAAGCACTTTAAAGGACCTCAACCTAGAGAACAACATCAGGAATAGCAACCAGGCTGGCAAGGAAAAGGAGATCACAGTATATCAGGTAGGGCTGCCTACTAAAAATAGGGTTAGCAGTTAGCTGTGCTTGGGGGATTCCCCAAGAGTTGTCACAGCAAGATTAAGACATGAGAACTCTCAGATACTTTTGCTGGTGGTGAGGTTTTTAAAGTGCTTAATTAGTCTACAGGTTTTAGAGCAGCCAGGGTTAACATCCATAATACCAGTTAAATCACAAGGACTGTAGTCCAGACAATCTAGGTATAACTAAGCCAGTCAAACTGCCATAAAGGAAGCACACCACTCCAGACTTGGCCTAAATGAAATCTTCATACAATTTTCCTTATAGTGGGCAAGAGCAATCCATTATCTGGAAAAAAAAAAAAAAAAAAAAATAATTCTTGTAAAGCCTAGGTCCTTGTACTTCAAAATTATAGCCAAGTTGTAACCACAGGTACACAGTATTCCTTCTTCAAAAGCATCATTTGGACTGAACTGGAGTAGGACTATTGGATGGAAATGGACTATCTGGACTAGGGGGTTAGACTAGATTTCCAGAGGTGCCTTCCAACCCTAAAAACTCTGTGATTCTGTGATCATTAAAAAATTCCCAACAATACACACTTGGTAGAACACTGACTGGTATTCATAGCATACCAGATTCGTTAAATAGGGCAGGTATTCCAAATCACAAGCAAATAAGCCACAGTGAGAGTAAAGAGCTGTCTTTTTTCAACTAATCTGCAGTAACTGCTCATATGAACAATTTAAGTTTCTATTGCAACAAACTTTGTGAATTTAGTAACAGGCTAAGGCAGCAGTGTTGTTCAGCTGATGAAGGCGTAACCCAGTAAGCCACCACTGCACAATCACCTGTGACCATCTGTCTGCACCTGAACCTGTAACAGCCCCAAGTGCTCACATTTCATCTAACTTCTCAGACATACTGGCATTTTACTTTGCTGTTAAAACAAGACCTTGGAATAAACCTCGTGCCACTGGGACCAAGAAGCAAAGCAATGAAGAGGGGGTTTCAGCACTGTCCCGAGTACTGAATGTCAATCACACTCCATCCTCTGCTCATTGCATTT
>NW_009916190.1:17562-45248 GCF_000696875.1 Nestor notabilis | reverse complement strand
GTGTCCTTCGGAGTCCGCGTTCAAACCTGTTAGCCGGGGTGTTGCAGACGTGAGTTGCAGCCATTTTAATTGCAGCATAATTCTCATAGCTTCTGGCATTAGCGCTTCAGTAAAAGAACAATTTTTGAAGTGCTTCATGCAGCAGAAAGTTACTGCATCGAGCCTTTTGAACAATGTATCTATGCTGGGAAATAGCACTGTTTCTTTTGGTACTCTGTCTAGTCTCCTGCATAAATTGTGTCATGATTTATAAACAAGGATAGTTGAATGACTTAAATAAAGTCGGTAAAACTTAAACCAAATACTGTTGTCATCGGGTTTTACCTGAATACCTTCCTAATCCTATCCCTTTTATTTCTTTTCTACTTTTAAATAGGATGGAAGGGAATTTTGAGCAACCTGGTCTAGTGTCCCTGCCCATGGCAGCGAGGTTGGAACAAGATGATCTTAAGGTCCTTTCCAACCCAAACCATCCTGTGACTCTGTGATTAGTTCCTGTGTTCTGGTTAACTTGCAAAAACTATAGAGAGAGTTACTGGCCCGTACAAGTTCCTTTGGTACCCATATATGTAAAAATTCAGTTTTCACTAGTGGCAGAAATTTCCAAGAAACAGCTTGAAAATACAAACGGCATGTTGTTCAATCAAGCTTTTGATTGGCATATCTTTCTGCCAAAAATAGATCTTGCTTTGTTGGGGGCATGGCTTTGCCGTCTGCAGTATAGTTTTTATTGATGCTTGCAGTGTATGGCATTTTACTGTCACATTCCTGGAAGTGCCAATGGCATTTTACTGTCACATTTCTGGAAGTGCCGGTAAAAGAGTAACAGTTTTTCCTAGTATTTAGTGTAGTAAGGATGGAATGTGCTTTACAGTTAAGAGCTGAAGACAAATACAGAAAATAGGCTAGTGGACCAGTGTACTTTAGCCCCCTTCCCAAATATGCCGAGTTATACTAGGTTAGAATTTTAATCTAAATCCTGTGATTGCTAACACAACACCATAGTGGTGTTTGGAATGTGCGGTGCTTTATGGACGGTGCGGATCACGATTTGAAGCAAACCAGAAGACTGAATGTTTATATCCACAAGTTGAGTATTCAGTGACAGTAAGAAAGCAGTAGAATGGACAATACAGTTCAGAACTAGCTAAACTAAAACCTGGCTTTTGCTGTATTAGGAATGATATTAGCTATGAATAATGAGGTATGGAAAGTAGCTAGGTATAACTACACCAATATTTATTTATTTCTACAGTAGAGTGTATCTGGCTAGCAGCTGTCAGAGTTCGACTTGCCACCCATATTAAACTGCCTAGCACCCCAGAAGGGCCCATAATAGCAAAGGAACCAGCTCTGCATTTGGAAACAAATTGACATAAAACTCCTTTGGAAGTGGTACAGGAATAGGCTGTTTACTGCTGCTTGTCCACATGGAATCAGGCAAGGTTTTTAATGAGGCTGTCACACCCCAGAGTTAATAATAATGGCTTAGAAGGGGTATCTCAAAACAGTTGACTTTATGTGTCTTAGAAGACCCAGAGAGGAGAAAAGGTTCATGGAGTTCATCTCAAATCCTGCAAATCAGGCTGTAAGTCTTTACCTCCAGTAAGAGGACTGAACTTTGTAAACATTATTAAATATTACCGAATCTCAATATTGCTACAGGTGTGTTTATAATGGAGTTTGAACTAGAAAAGTAGAACAAAGGTGGTGGTTTTCTTTTTTGCTTTTCTGGGAATAGATCAGTTTTGTTCCAGGATAAATTAGATACTTCTCTGAAGTATCATCATTTAAAAAAAAAAAAAAAAAAAAAAAGTGTAATTGAAGAAAACTCTTGTCTCTATGAAGGGCACAGCAAGAAAAGCACTCCAAGATCTGCTTTTCATCCTGAAAGATAGGTTACAATGTGATGAAGACACATTTAGACCAGCTGACTTGGTACTTAGAACACAGTCACCATAGTAACAGAATTCATTTATCCTTCTCTCACTAATCCAGTGAAGAAGAAACACAATTTTTTTGGGGGGAATATAGGGAACTTGTTCTGTTACTACTGCTTGTCTTCATATCCCTCTGTTGAAGAGCATTTTAGAACACAAACAGGTACTCAAAGCACTTCCATTACCTCACTCAGGTAGGAGGGCAAATTATCAAGACTTTGTTTAATGCATATTAGTTACTTGTCTTTGATATTTTTAATACTTCTGTGTACTCACCTGAAGTAGCTTTTGTTTACCACAGCCAATGTTTTTAAGGCAGCCTGTAACAGTTCTAATACTTGGGTCAGGACAAGCACAGCTAATTTTCATTATATTAATTCCCTTAAATGTTAGGGGAATAAACAGACCCTTTTCTTGCAAAGAACAAACAGATTATGTATTAATATCCTTCAACTGGAGTGTGCCAAGTCAAGGGCAAAAAGCCAGGAATTTTGGGCCATATTCCAACTTTTCCAGTTGTGATCCATCAGTAACAGCGATACAGCATAGTAACCTCTCAGCTGAGGAGGAAAGGCTAAACTAAAATGCTAAGTCCAGAGTCAGTGGTAAAGCTTCCATGAGGTTTGACTTTTTTGTCACCAAGTTTACTCTCCAGTAGTAAGACTTAACTAGTGCAAATCTATTTGAATAGGCCAAACTACCCCAGGCTTTCATTTCTTCAAATCCCACTGTAGGCTTAAATCATACATTTAAACTAACAATAGTGTGTGTGGCTTTAAACTAACATAGTAAAATACAGCAAACTGTTCTAACTTGCTAACATGTAGAGATAAAGGAATGTTTGGCTGACAGGAGAAGGAACATCACAGGACTGGTAACAAGTAGGGAGACAGTAAATAATACCAAGGATGCTAGCCTTCAAGATAGCAGAGTGGCACCCAGCGTGGAGTGAGACTGGAACAGAACAGAAGCAAGGACATACCAACTGCTAACTCAGCACTAGGACCTTGCAAGCGTGCAAAAGCATTCAGGTCATTCAGTAAACACAGTGAGGAAGACTATGGGCAACCACCAGAAACCCCACTCAGCAAGAAAGCACATGCGTAATTAGAATGCAAATACTATAATTAGTTCCTGGAAAAGCTATGAATATGCATGAATATGCTGAATATATAGCTGCTGTCAGCAAGTGACAGGTGTGCTCACCTTTGTGAAACTATTCGCATGTGCGCCCAGCCCTGCAATAAAGAATGCCCTCTATCTAAAACTCCAAATTGAGTCAACTCCAAATTGGTCAGAGTTTCTCTGACCAGCTTTTACAGTAACACCACAGCTTTGCTTTGTACTTCACTTTCAGCAATAATCCAGAGAGAAAAGTTCATCTTACCAACACCTGTGGTGATTAAAAACAACCATCATAACAAAAAAACGCTCACTTTCGCTTATCTTTCATGTGATGATGAAGAAGAAAACGAGTTTCTTTGATTGATTGTTTTCATATTGGATGCTGGAGAACATTTTGCCAGTAGAGATCATTTGAACAAAAAGCCAACAGACAGTAATAATGCTTCAATTTGCCACTGTCCTGGATGAAGTTACAAATCAAACTCTACAAGTCAAATATTCCATCTTGCAGAAACCATCTCTGGAATTACTGTCTTCTATAAGAATTCTAGCACAGAGGATCTACTATGAATTTTACACAGCTTATTTTTTTTATGCAAAGATACGCTTTTGTGGGTTTTTTCCCTACTTCTCTGAAACATTCATATGGATAAACTCATGAAAGAGGGACTAAAAACATTCCCAAATAATTCTTCAGGTATGGAAAACCACCTTAGTTAATTTCTTGGTGAAAGGTTTTGATGTCTTCAGATACAATCTGCTAAACAAACAACACAAAACAAAAAAAGTGGGTTTTTTTACACACCTTCTTTGAAAGAAAGAAAAAGGTATTTCTGTCTCAGCAGTCTAAACCCACCACAAACTCCTTGCTTTCCAGATATGATAAAACTAATTTCTATGCTGTTTCACTCTTTGAATTTATCACTGGCATTTCTCATTCAACATGAGAGTTGAAAAGGAGAAAAGAAAGTTTGCTTTCCTTGAAGGAGTTCAGATCTGATAAATCCTACTCTGGTTTTGGGATTTTTTGAATGGCACCTCTTCTTTCACGAACTTTGGAAGAACAAACACTCTATTAAATAACTTTTTAACACTTAAAATATGTCTGCTATGGTCCTTCTCTACCTCTGCCACAGAAGGAACACCTTTTCCTGGAATATTTCTTCTGCCTGATTTCAGGCAAGCTGTGTCTGCCTTCTCATCTCTGTATCTAAGAAGCAGGGCAGCTGGGATTCCCACCACCCATCTGGGACTATTGAAGATTGCTCCTCACTCCCAAGCTGAGAAGTTCTTTAACTAGCAACAAGTGAAGTGTGTGCTGAACACAAAGAGGAAATGGAGGAAAAACATCATTTACACAGTAATTTATAAATTTTTTTCTTTAAATACAATTTTATTAAAACATTTACTTTTAATGCCTTGTAGAAATCCACCACCATGGAGACATCAGAAGCTGCTGACTTTCTTCAAACAAAAGGAAGAACAGACACTTCTCCAAATCCTGCTTCAGCAGAATTTTTTCTCACTTTTAACAATAACAGGTTGGATTTAGTAAGTTTCTGTGAACTTGGCGAGATTCTTCACTTTGTCCTTTTAAAAGTATGCTTTAAAGAAAACTACTTTCATAAATAGACAGTAACTACAGATAAAGGGTCAGCATGCACCAAAGGGCTAAAGTACAGGAGAACCACAAAGAGTACATGGACGTCACCAGATTGTGCTTTTAAGAAACTACCCAGAGAGACAACAGTGAACACAGATAAGGAAGAAGGAAAGACTACTTGCAACGAAGAAGGAAAGACTACTTGCAACTGAACAAGGGTTAAAATGCCAGGGATACAACAATTTCAGGTCATCTATCAGCAGACTGATATAGTTTGAAATTCACATTCAGCATAAACGAGACAATATGCCTGTGACGATAGGGGACAAGCTACTGTACAATGCCTGAACTCTCCTAGACAGGCTGGTGTGCTGATGGCATGACTCTTGACTGACTCAGGAACTGGGCACCAGATTTGAAAGTCTCTTTTTAATACAATGGGTGATCTACACTGTAAGACAAGTGGGTTTGGTATTTATATCTGTGGAGATAGAAGGAAAACCTCCTTGCCTCTGACAGTGGTGAGCAATGGACATTAATAAACTTTGCCTTTTGGGGTCTGATATCAGCTTCCTCACTCAGCATTTCAGTACAAGACTACTAGCACTTCTGACCTATTTCTTTCATTTCTAGCCTTCCTGTAAGAAAACGGCTGAGTGCACCAGCAGATGAGTCTAAATGAAGGTTGACACTTTGGTTACTTACACAATACATACATTACACTCTTGGGACATTTGTATATGCCCTTTATCACAGGATCAAAGTGTTTTATTTATGCCCTTGGCACATGCATATTTGTTTACTGGAGTCAGGATTTTGTCCTGTATGGTCTCCAATCCATTTTTTATTTAAAACTGCAAGACTTTATGCTTTTCTAATAATAATAATAATCTTTGTCAGGTTTGACACTCATGATAATTTGGGTGGTTTTGGCTGCTGGAAGGTTTTTTTTTAGACCAAATAGAAGAGTGCAGATACTTGGTAACTAATTTGTGCAAAAAGTCCTGCAAGTTTTATTTTTAACACTGATTTAAGAAATGGGCTTAAAAGAAAACAGATGTACTTAATAGTCCATCTTACTTCATTACTGAGATGTGCAGAACCTTGCTTTGTCTATTTACAGGAGGTTAGGACTTACGCATTTTGCATTTATCTTCTGCTCCCTGCAGCATTTCGTATGAAGTTACTTTGACACAGTCCATTTTAATACAACTCATGAAGCTTCCCAGCAAACTGCCACTGTTTCCATTTTTCAGCCATACAAAGTGTTCCCAAAGCCATATGTACTTTTTGAAAGTTCATCAAGCAGGTATCGCTGTAGGGATTTCACAGATAAAACTAAGAACCACCATCTTTTGATATATTAATTTCACGAAAACATATTAGTAAGGAACACTTGTATGTATGTTTCCCTTTTGTTTGTTTAAATTATATTTGGCACAAAAAAAATCAGCCTGTAACAAATTTCAGCATAACAAAGATCCATGGGATCACACATACAACAGAAGGTGACCTTCCTCTGTCACTTAAAACTCCTGCTATTACTAAGAATCCACCTTGGGAAAGATACTGACTTTATTGTTTCTGCTGATTTTTCTTTCTGCTTTACACTTAGGCTGTTTTGTCTGGATTAGCTCTTCAGGGGTATTCCCCAAAGGAGGCAGGAGTCGCTTCTTACTGTTTCGGTTTTCTGAGAGCCACTGGGGAGGCAGCTCAAAGGGTCCAAAACCAAACTGCATGGCATACTTGTCATTTACCATATCAGCTTCTGTGGCCACAGCTGGTGCCACTTGAGCTGTAGAGTCTGCAATTGTCTGTGGTATAAATTTGTGAACCAAAGTCTCTCCTACCTCTAAACTGGTGGTAGGAATTTCTTTCTGTTGCAAGTCACCAGAACCAATGGATTTGGTCTCATTCTCCTCATCCTCTGTTGGCTTGAAGATTTGTTGTTGCCCGATATGAAACATCTCCAGAAGCTGGCTTCCTGAACGGACACTGGGCTCCAGATTAGCATCTGCAAAACCACCCGAGCTGACAATATTTCTCCTGCTGTACCTTTGGTGCAGCTGCACTAATGTCCCCACTAAGCACTTTCGCACTGATTTGTTCACAGTTAAAAATAACAAAGGATTGGCCAGCAATGAGACCTTGGGCAACCAGATGGCAGTGAGGAACAAGAAGACTGAAATATCTGAAATATTGAGTATGGTGCGGTAAATCACTAAAGTTACATAGGGGACACTGCAGAAAATAAATATCATAACCATGGAAAGCAGCATGGCATGAAGCTCAGCTTCTCGCTGGGAGGCATAAGGGATAGAAATCGTATTCTGAGGGGTCCTTAATGCAGCTATGATGACTTTTTTCTTCTGGCTGGCACTCAGTGCCCTGCGAATAAGGATCATAAAGAGAAATACCACAGCCACTGGTACAATCACTGTGGTGATGTTATAAATGATAACATATACCAGGTGGCCAAGGGAATAACTCCAAGATTCAGAACAGGTGGACATGGCATAAATATCAGACACATTGGTTACAGCAAATACTGGAATGCTGGCCACTATTGCATGGGCCCAGATATAGATAACGAGGTCTCGGGATTTTGCATCAGATATTTTTCTTTCCAGTGGGTATAAAACAGAGTAGTACCTGTCAAAAAATAAAATAAAATAAAATTACAACTGATACAATGCAAAAGCTGAAATCTGTGATGAGCATAATGCTAATGAGAAGCTTCTCAGGAGCTGTCTGAGCAAAATGCCCAAAATCCCTAACTGGGTTGCCAACTAACTACCTGCTTATGAGACAAAAAAAAAAAAAAGAACAAACAAGAGAATGCCTTTGCAGGCCTGTCTGTGGAAGAGAATAGTCAAACTTCAGGATCACATTATGGTGGCAAATAATTCTTTCAGTAATTGGAACTGTATCACTTCAGCTGATGTATTTGAACATTATTTTGAAGATTTCATTATTTACTTGTAAACTGGACAGTATATTGCACACAGCACAAAATCTCAGAAAACATGATGGAGGCATAGGTATGTTGCATTGAAAGGTCAGACTCACAGATAATTTGAAAACCTGATTTATGATAGATTTTTTTCTCAGGGTATTCGGAAAAAGCTGTTGGTCACAAATTACATGTACCCCTCTACTGGAAATACAACAGGGTTTTGTTCTGCAGAAGCTCTGTATGGCAAGGCCTTGAGCAAAACAGTAGTCAAACACTGAACGTTCTATGTGCATTAAAACATGCACTTCAGATTTCAGGCACTGCTTCATTTCTTGCTTACTACTGTGGACTTTTAAGCTCACAGGATGTTTGTGACAAACCTATCCTTTTACACTTCCCATTATAAGCAGAAGCAGTTTGCTTTTTGTGAGTAAGACTGCAAGTTTTACGGGTGAAAGGCAAATGATACGCTATTCCAACGGCAACAGGTGTGCATTACAGAGTGATACTGCATTTATCAAGGCATTAACATTCAATTAAGAGACATATCACTTTATTAGGTATACAGTTTAGTTTGTAGAGCTAATGTATCCTGTGGCAAGATACAATAACAGATTAACAATAATTTTATCTCACATGTATGTGCACTGGTTCAGTAATGTAAACTGTATTAAACCAGTATCTACCTTTCCTTAAAAATATCTTACTTACCGTCACTGAGAAGATGATAGAGCTGTTCATTTAGGTGTAATAAGTGACTGCTAATAATAATATGCAAAATTAACTGAATCCAAAAACTTAGACAGTCCAAAGGGCCACTTTTGATTTAGCCTCATCTTCTACATACAAAACCTCTCTGAATTAATTCTGGTTGTATTAATACTGGTGGGGTTTTTTTAAACAAATCTACATTTGAAATTTGAAAAAGATAGAAAATCTACCTCAGGCAATGGTATATTCTTCTAACAGGCAATGGCTTTCAACTTCCACAGTTAAAAATGTACTTTGTCTATAGTCTGAACTTGTCTGCTTTCAAGTTCCATTACTGAACAAAAATTATCAACAAGAAAGAAAGGATAAAAACTTCTCTGAAGACAAATCTGTAGACTCAAAATCCTTTATAATTGTTCAAAGATATCAGGGTAAACTGAAAAATAAAGGTTTTCGATGTTACAGAGAAAACTATGCCAATATGTTCTAGAAAGAAGCTGTACACTGTGAGCAAAGCACTCAAAGATCAATAAGAAAGAGACAAAAGGGTTTCAAAGGGAGAAATAAGAAAGAAAAATCATGGATCCTGGCAAATTTTCTCTCTTACCTGTCAAGAGCAATGGCTGGAAAACTAAGGATGGTCACTGAGCAGAAGACTTTGTGCAGAAACTTGGCAATTCTGCAGAAGAGCATCGTATAGATCCACCAGCAGCAGTGTGGACTGGCACTAAGAGCAATGTCAAAAGGCACACAGACTAGGCTGGCACAGATCCCCGAGCAGGCCAAATTCTTAATGAATCGGTTTGTTACAGATTTAAGTACCGATGTTCTGCAAGTTGACCACAGCACCATGATGTTACCTGTGAATAGGGATAGGAAGGATAAGCAAATCAAAAACAAAAATCCAAACAAACAAGCAAACAACCAACACCTCCCAACCAAAAACCCAACAATTTTTACAGTTCTTAATGGTCCTTAGTACTGGAAATAAAAACACTTGTTTGACGTTTGCCAGGAGTCGCTGATTTGAACCATCACAATGATCAAACTGAACAGTCTGTAATGGCTAGTGGCTTGATAATTCAGATGACTGAAAACAATTATGCCCCAGTTGTCTCCTCCCAGCTTCTAGTGATGAATGAATTAGGGAATTTCAGAGGGAAATGCTAAAGTAGGATATCCAAACCATGCTTATGTTAACTCTTGCATTAAATAAGGCATCCTGAATATTCAAATATATAAACTTGCTAAAGTTTTCATATTTTATTAACTAGTGCATAATTCTTTTTAAAAGATAAAAATACACTGCAAGTAAATTTAAAGATAATTGAAATATAAATTAGTTTTAATCTGTTTGTCTCTGTGCTCTGTAAGTGCATCACAGCAGCTTGCTTTTTCCACTGGCCACTTTGGTGACACAGACAGGCCTGTGTGAAGCGACATCTAAAAGAAATTTTCTTCTTTTCCCCCACTAGAGTCTTCTGTATATACATAATGACATGCAATTAAACAAATGGGGCAGGCAAGAAAAGAAATAAAGACTTAATGCACGTAACTTCACAGAAGTACACACAGAAGGCAACTCACTTTTGGATATTCAAGCCCTACACATTTGTTTAAAACAGGG
The DNA here is from genome assembly GCF_000696875.1 of Nestor notabilis. Taxonomy (NCBI): domain Eukaryota; kingdom Metazoa; phylum Chordata; class Aves; order Psittaciformes; family Psittacidae; genus Nestor; species Nestor notabilis. The sequence continues at coordinate 35,286 of NW_009916190.1, read as the reverse complement.
TGAATGGCTGACCGTGAAGCAGAAGTACAGAGAGAAACCAAATATACACAGTGAGAGAAAACAGCATCTTAAGCTGCTGACTGAGATATGAAAAAGCAGCTGCAGTCCTCCCCCCACTTCTCTTGTTGACACTACCATTTTGGGGCTCAATTTTTCCTCTAACCAGTAAAATCCCCCACATAAAATGCCAGCAAGGTCGTATTCTTGTTCACATGGCCGACATGTATACCAAGTGGCAAGTACTAAGAAAAAACTGAAAGTCAAGCTTAGCTTCTTGATAAAATGGTGCACTGTTTCAATAGAAGCATGCAGCATTAACTTTAAAATCCACCTAACAGACATGCTATTTCAGTCTGCAGTACTTGAATATCATTTGGAATTCAATTTTCTATATACTGTGTTGTGTCTTTCACAAATTTCTTTTTGGTGGCTGACAAAATATTGAGTTACATATTTACTATCTCATGTGTTTTAAAGAATAGAATCATCATCTGGTTTTGGCAGGTACTTTGAGCTTGACAATGTATTTCACAGGCAGTATATAATCAGTTGTATTCAAAGCTTCCTAAGTTGCTAGGAGATACTCAATCAAACCACTTGCTTTCAAGAACATCTCTAACTCTCCAGTTATTAAAGTACTTCTCACATATGTTATTACAATGCCCTGGAACAGGGGAGGAGCTGGGTTGGGGGTTTTTTGTTTGGTTGGTTTAGTTTTTAACTTAAATTTTTCATCTGGTTTGAACTGCACTGATTTTGTAACTTTACTTCCAAAGCAAGTCTCACCTCCACTAGAATGAATAGAAATGAAGAATGGAAAAATAAAAGAAGTAAGAGGGTTTTTCATTAATACTTCAGAAGCTGCTAGAGAACTCCTGAGCTATTCTTCAGGGTCCTACAGAGGAATTTCATTCAAGTCTACAGATTCTCAACTGTTGAATTACTTCTATAAATAACATCATATTGTCATTTATACATCAGAGTCACAAGGAAATAAATTAGCCCTGGTGCTGACTGATCCTAAATAGAAGTGGAAATAATAAAGCGTAAAATAGAAATACTGGTTCTAAGATGAGGAAGAACTCCTTAGACAGACAAAATAAAGTCAGAGTCTGAAAGAGAAAAAATAGATTAGCAGCTAGAACTGTCCCCTTGAAAATTAGTGAGTGAACATCTCTCAGGGTAACATTATGTTTCCACTTGCAACTATGAGTAACTTGATGAACCAGATCAGCTTCAGTATAGACTGGTAAATCTTTCTGCTGATGCCTTCAAATCAGGTATTTCCCTCCACGCATCTCAAAGCCACCTGCTCAGAGAAAAAAATTACACCAGAAACTCACACAGCATTAAATATCGAGAAGCTTCATAACAGAACTGCATGCATTTCCCATTTCATTGCTCCTCACCTCTCCCCAACAACTCCTTTCTATGGAAAAGGATAACAACGTTCTAGGCAACAAGGTAATTCAACAAGCGTTATAGCAATCGCACTCTGAACCTTTACACAATGTCTAGAGGCACTTTTCTGTTCTGGATGTATTAGTCATTCACTGTTGATCCTGTGAAAGACGCTAGTCTAACACCTGTATTCTCCCTGGCTTACAACTGTACTCGGCTGTTGCACACTCTTACAAGTGGGCAAAGCTGTCATTTTCTACCATGAGTTAGTTTCTGAGATACTTCTGCTTGATAACTGCTCTGGAGCTACATAACCTTGGATTCAAACTTCGTAACGGGATTGTACTGGTTAGCTAGGAGGCATTCAGTGAAAGCTGGAGTGAACAAGCAGCTGGTAAACGTAGCATTTTGCTATGTCCTGGAAGTCGATACTGTCCAGGACATGTGTGTCACTTATAATAGATCACATGTGACAAAGCATATTCCATATTCATTCTACAGAATTCCACAACTAAAAAAAATGAAGTGTTTTCATTTAAAAGGGAAAACCATATTTTTGGTCTTCTCAGAGAATAAGCTAAGTGTACATAAAATGCTTACTACACCTGGCCTTAGTTGACAACCTGGACAGCACACAGACTGAGTGAGCAGGAGGTAAGTATGCAGCTTCTCTGTGCCTTTGCAAAATTCTCAAACTAAAAGAGAGGAACAGGAAATAGGTAACCACTGAATGATTAGCAGCTCTTTCCATATTTAAAGTCTGCCAAACAAGGTTAAACAGAGTTCATTTTATTCTCTTATATCACTGTAACTATCAACATTCAATAAAATTTCCACGTACCAATTCCACTGTATTCAAATTTGAAAAGATGGTTGTTTCCAGTCATGCCCTACTGTTAATTGAGAGCTATCACAGATAAGCAGCCATAGAGTACATGAAGTTGCATAGAAGTACACCAAGAAAGTAAATACAAAGGTCCAAACACAAGCATGCTTCTAACCTTTGTAGTGTTTCATGTTCACTGTATCTGCAAGGATTAACATTCTCTGAGCATGAAGCGTTATCAGAATGCATTAGTCTGATTCAAAGCAGCAAAAAAATACTTCTGTTTCTCTTCCAAGCTGTACTCTCCTTGGAATTCACTGCCTGACACAAAGCACTGATGCAGGCATCAACAGGTGAGCTAGTTTCGAAATACTAGCTCTTAGCAGTAATTCAAATAACATGAAAGACTCAGTAATACCTCTAACAAACGGAAGGACAATCCCCATGGAAACCAGAGACAGTTAGCTAAAACAAATGCATTTGCCATGCAATCATCAAAAAAAAGGAAGAAGAAATAAGCTCTTCGTTGATTAACTCATGGAACCCAATCCATTAGCTGGGTTGTTAACATAATTGAATCAAAACAAAGTCCACACTCCAGCAAAATCCTCCTCCTCACCGCTTGCCTTCCTCTACTTGCTGATTTCCCTCCCATCCAGAGCGGGGTTCTCGAGATCCAGCCGTCTTTCCCAGCAAAGAGCCTCTGCCCACCCCACTCACACTCCATGCAGGGTTACAGGAAGGAGCTGGCAGCCCTCTTTATAACAAAACAACACAGGAAGCAATGAGAAAGGTTAGAAACTGGGCTATTAAAATAAAAAGTTAACTGAAAAAGTCACAGCATGATGAACTGGAAAAGCTTCCCTCATTTAAACACCAGGATGATTACATTTCCCAACCTCCAAACTCTCTTTCATATTATTTTCTGAGGTATTGTACGGAAGGCTTTTTTCCACCAAACTTACTATGTTAAAAGACAAATCTCACTCAAAAAGTGTTTCACTGGAAACATTTTTTGGCAAGCCTTGATAGGTAGCTATCAGATATCCTTCTTATGTTAAAATATATATTGTTTACTTATTCATCTCCAGAGGGATCTATCAGTATACATGTTGGCTTATGCAGCTGGAAAAAATGCCTAACTTTACCACAGAATGGTCAAGGGTGGAAGGGACCTCTGAAGATCATCCTGACCTAACCCCTGCTCAAGCAAGGCCAAATTTTTGTAGTCCTTTATAATTCTGGTATATTTTAGTTTAAAAAAAAATATAGTTATCAGACTGTCAGAATTGCTTTTATAGATGAAAATTAGAATGTCCTGAAACCATATCTAACCTTTTTTAACATTCTAGCTGCCAGTGCCAAAATTCGGTGATAAAAAGAGTGGGCAATAACTTAATTTGGGGTTTTTCAACATATTCATTTCCTTTCAATTTGTGCACACGTGCAACCAGATGTTTTATATCCAAGATGAAGTGTCTGCTGCAAGAGAGCTACCTTGGAACAAGGTCTGCTGTATACCAAACCTTTTTTTTTTTTTTTAACTTCATAAAACAGGTGATCTCCTTAAGTTTAAAATTATATTTCTAACTGCTATTCTTAGAATTCCCAATCACATGTTCCTACTTTCATCAGAAGTATCGATTTAGAAGTATATTATGTAAAAGACTTACCAACGTGGAGCTCTGATCACCAAACCTGGCTCTACTGAACTGCACCAAGCACAGATTTGCCCAGTACAGAGTAGTTACTTGCAAAGCATTTCAGTATAGATGTATATTATACTTGATTTTAATGTGTTTCATTTAGTGTTTCTGCTCCCAAGAAAGTGTATAGTTACCTAGTAGAAGAGATTTTAGGGAAGAAGTTAGTTCGTAGCAGCTTAGTCCCAGAAAGCGAAGATAAGATTTCCTTGTAGAAACAGGTAAGTCATTGATTTTTGTTGCAGTATTGCCTACGACTAGTCCAAGGCCAACACCTGCCTAAACAATCCACTGACTTGTTTTGAAGATGGAGTAAAGTTAGGAAACATATATGAAGAAATCTAAAATTGTTCTTACAGCAAGCAGAACTTGTGTGATACGGTAGTATTTGTAATGTCAAAATCACTATGGTAAATAATCATTAATATAATTCCATTTGTGATCTTTTTTACTGCTGCCCTTAGTAGTTTATAAATTTATTGTCTATGGGCAGATTCTGTGGGCAGATTCAAAAGTAACTGCATCATGCTGAAGTCTAGGATACCCACCTGCATTTCTTTTACATATACCTACTGAAGGGAGGTATGAAAGTGACGCACTGATAAGTCTCCACTTCTTCATACCCGTTGCCACTTTTTTCCAACTCACTTTTTTTACTTATTGTCCCATTAAACGGACAGAATTTCTGGGCAGCACCAATCATTTTCTCCCTTTTGATAAACTGCAGTCCTTCAACAGCCGCCACAAATATTTCAGCCAATCAAGGAAACAACCAAACCCACTTATTTTGCTGAAGTACACTCAACTTGTCTGAATTCCTTGCCTCTATTTAAAAAGGGATATCCTCAAAGAACCTGAAACTCTTCGGGCTCCTTGGAAGGAAAAAAGTTTAAAGAATATTGTGTCTGCAACTTCAGGACCTTGGATTGCTCCCACGTCAGGAAAACATGACAAATGTATAGCATTACCTTTGAAACCTAAGCTAGGAAATTAAAAAAACTGAAAAAAAGAATCTCCAGATTTACTGCCCTATCCATCAGAGGAATATAAATCTTTTCAAAGTTATTAACTTTTTGAATCACAGTGCCTAAGGGACCAGCTTGTTTTACTTATTGTGAAAATACGACCAAAAATTTTTAAACCCAAGGACTTTACATGACCCTTATGCAAGTCCTCCATGATATGAGGACCAAAGTTTTTACATCCTCTATAGAAGAAGGAAATAGAAATAATGGAAATAGACATAGAAGAGCTAAAAATACTGGATGTCATCATCAATGTACATGAAATCATTAGCAGAAGTACTAGATCCTACATCATCTTTGCCAAGCAGTTATCGCATCTAGTGAATCATCTGGCTTTTCTTACATGAGGTTTTTTGCCAGTCACTCTCAGAGAGCAAATCTGATGTTGTTACTAAAACACTACAAGGCCTGAGATGCAAGTGAAGCAGGTAATTTTTCTGAACAGCCAGTCTGTCGTTGTTCATCATCCCTGGTACAAGAGGATTAGCTTTTGTCCATTTGTTTTATAAGAAACTCAGAAAAGGGCCATATTGAACCTGTATGTCATGAAATGACTGAGGCGATGCGATAGTGGCACATTTTACACAAGATGATGTCAAGCAACACAGCAATTAACTTGAGCTCCCCTGATCGTTGTGCTGAATGTAACTGTAAACAGCAGTCAACACAGGGAGCAAGCACGTTTAAGATTTGTTTTTAAATAACAGTGCTCTCTACTGATACATCTTTGTAGACAGCCTGTAGCCATGTCTGTTGGTAGCCTTCCTACGTACATCCAGACACCTCTCTTCAGATGCTCCTTTTTGTTTGACTTTGCCCATATGCACCTGCAATCCACATGCAGGCACGTGGGTGCTCTTAAGGATGTTCAGCCACTGAGCTGTGACTTTCCACGTTGCAGATGCTGCTCAACTTCGTTTCATGTACAGGGCCAGCCCCACTCCGTAACAGGTTCTTCCAGGAGAAACCTGCAGGACCCTGGACCTCCCTGCATGACATGCCAAGGTCAGATCCAGGAGACTGACAGTTTCGCACTTATGAGGCTGTGGAAAAACATCTTCTAGAGCAACTCCAGCATTTGGATTGGGCTACAAGCTGCTCCAGCATCCACGGCAGACAGGAACAACCCTTCGCATCCCCCTCTGGACATGATCACCCTCTATGCTGTTCAGAGCCTTACTAACCCCTGCCTTCTCCCTCCTAGCGATATAAAATGCTACCAGACTGAACGCAACATGGACATGGCCCAGCAACATCATTCTTATGCAAATTATTTTTTCTGTATCAATACTTTCCCAGTTGTCCTCTTCAGATACTAAGACAAAACTCAAAAGAAATTAGTTGCTGTGCTATACTGTAGCACAGTGGATACGTGAGATCTATACTGCCTGATAGTATATAACCAACTGGACAATTTGACCAAATTACTTGTTAGCTGATTTTCCCTAGCTCATTTATTGAAGAAAAAAGCAGAAATACACTCAATTTTAAATGAATGATGCTTAATGGAGGAGCACAAGCCTGTGGTAATTTCTGATAGCTGGAAGACAGACTTTATTTTTCCTTGGTAACTGAGGCTATCTTGCTGCACTCATGATTAAAAAAATAATTCCTACCCATTAGCATCAATTTTCATCCTCCATTGAAACTGAAATTATAGAGTTTGTAGCTGAAAGACACCATAGTAACAGCTATGAAACAGCTATTTCATAGAGCAGAAATTATTTTCTAGCCTACCTCACAGTCTCGTGACTCTTCTTTTGCTTTACACAACTAAGAAAGATCTGATATAATTTCTGCATCGGTTTGACTGTGCTTCCCTTTCTCCAAAGTGCAAGGTTATCAAAAACAAAATTACATTCTCCATACAGTTTTGCCTTGCAGCCATTCACCAGGCCACCAGCTGGGTGTATTTGATCTTGATTCTTTACACACAGATGTCTTCTGACAGAAATTACATATGCTTAATACATCTTTGCAGAGGGATTAATTACAATATATTTAGAAACAAGCTTCTTTCGCCTCCCTCCACAGCTGACTGTAATGAATGGTTCTCTCCACCCCTCGCAGCCCTATGAATGGAGTCAAACAACACTTGCTAGGAAGAAGAATGTAGGACTGGGGACTCTGACACACTTTTGAAATACCATGAGTTCTAAACTCAGAAAAATCAGGATGACCCTAAATCAAACAACTTTTTTTTTTCCTAAATATCACATGGAAAAATATTCTATTTACCAGACTGAGGCATTTTACTGAAGAAATATGAATCTACAGAACAAATCCGATTTGTTCCAACTTGTCAAAGGGAACAGATGAATCCCCATGGGATACCTCAGTGCTTCACTGTCAGGATCACAGTGACCTTTCTGGCCTGACTGAATGTAAGACGTAGGGGTCTGGTTGGATTTGTGTTTTGTGTTGTTGTTTTTTGGGTTGGTTTTTTTTTTTCCTTAAAACATATAGAGCCCTGAAGTAAAATTTCAGATTTTGTTGATCAAGCATTTCATTTACAAAAACTACTTTTGACTGAGAGCCTTGCCAAATTACCTTTTCACTCATTTTTCTATAGTCCCCCACCTATAACAGAACTCTACTACAGGACTTCTGTAGTCCTACTCTCCAGTCTGCTTTCTTTTACTCTTTTAATAACCGAGTTCACTTTTCTTTGCTCAAAATCCTCCCAGCAAGAGACACTGCTGTTCCCATGTCCAATTCCCTGCAAGACAACACTGTTAAACCCAGAATAGCATTGGACTTAGTGAGATGGACCACAATCATTCATCTTTCAAATGCCTTCACAAATATAACTATGAAAAGTTAGTATTATTGCTTACTGCTTCCCTTTTATCAAAAAAGCCAGAAATTCAGCTTGATTCACATTTTTTAATCTCCTTGGCAAGGCCAACAGATAATACATTATCTAATCAGGACTGATGACCCAAAATCCAGAGAGAAACATAAATGCCCGGGGTTGACTGAAGTAATGGGAACCAGATTCAGTTATATACACTGAGGAAATACGGAAATTTCTCTTGACCTTAAGAATAAGAAAAATTTTAAAAATTGTAGCTCTGGATGCCCTCTAGCAACAAAATAGTTCTGAGGGTAAGGTAGGCTGTAAAACCACATAACATTCACCCCAAATACACCTCTGATGTGTGGAAAGAATTTTTAAGTTTTCTTTTAACTTTCCAAGAATCCAGCTGACTGCCCTACTAGAGAAGGAAGGTACCATGGTTGTTTTTACCGTAAGTCTCCTTTTCATCCCTACTGTTAGAAATATAATTAGCCATCCATATTTGGACTTCATAATCTGCTGGGCACAGCAGAAGATACTATACACTGAAGCCTGCCATAACACTGCCAAAACTTTGCTGTGTGTTTCCTTGATTAGCATGGGCTTATGACCTAGTATGGGCTGATGAAACAAATTCCCTCACCAACCATCCATATACAGCATAAAATTTTAAACTTGTGTTTTGCTGATAGATGCAGCTGAAGATGATCTTTTTGCTGATACATGGATTTTTTTAGGTCTATTAGCATATTAAATCAAAAAAAAAAATCAGCATGATTTTTCAACATAAAAAAAACTGATACAGAGCTGGAACAACAATCTAAAATTAACTGCTAGTCTTATTTTCCAAAACAAAAAAAATATTTAATTGTCTTTCTACATATGTATAACCTGATAATGTTATACCATGTATTAGCAATATGTATGTAAAAACTGAACGAGCCTGACACACCTACTGCTACAAACCAAGGCAAGTATTATTTATATCTCAGCAGCTGGCTTTTGTATGTCTGTATTTCTCACCCACTTCTACCCTTTTGCTTTCCTACAAAAGCTAGCATGTCACAATGGTGGGAATGATGCATTTGTGTAACTGCTCCTCTCTTGTACTGCATCATCCACTATCAGAAGCTAAAATGTTTCAGATCTCTCTATGCCACATAGAAAAAAAACCCAGAAAATAAAGACAATCCAGCAATTTTTCTTGGCTTTCACAACGTAGCAACAAAAATGAGTATCTAAAATCTATGGCAATTTCAGCTCTTCCATGAGGGAACTGAAAAGCGTTCAGATAAAACCCCTTCGGCTTTGTAACACCACTGCCTCGATGCAATTTTTTCAATTTTAAGTAGAATCAGAGAATCAACTAGGTTGGAAAAGGCCCTTAAGAACATCAAGTCCAACCATTACCCCAGGACTGCCAAGACCACCACTAACCCCATATCACTGTGGCATCATCTACACAGTTTTTGAACACTTCCAGGGACAGTGATTCCACCACTTTCCTGTGCAGCCTGTTCCAATGCCTGATCACCCTCTCAGTGAAGAAATTTTTCCTAATATCCAGTCTAAACCTCCCCTGGTACAGCTTGAGGCTGTTTCCTCTTGTCCTATCACTTGTTACTTGGGAGAAGAGACCAACCCCACCTCACTATGACCTCCTTTCAGGTAGTTGTAGAGAGTGATAACGTTCCCTTGAGCCTTCTCTTCTCCAGAATAAACAATTTCAGTTGCCTCAGCCGTTCCTCATCAGACTTTTGCTCCAGGCAGCTTTTTACCCTTTTCTGGACCCACTCCAGCACCTCAATGTCTCTCTTGTAGTGAGGGGCCCAGAACTGAACACTGTATCAGAGGTGCAGCCTCACCAGTGCCCAGTGCAGGGGATGATCACTGCCCTGGCCCTGCTGGCCACGCTATTTCTGACAGAGGCCAGGATGCTGTTGGCTTTCTTGGCTGCCTGGGCACAAGCTGGCTCATGTTCAGCCACCAATCAGTACCCTCAGGGTCTTTTCTGCTGAGCCACTTTCCAGCCACTCTTCTTACCTCAAATAGCTAATCTTTCCCAGTTACACCACTCAGTAGGACAAAACAGATTATTCCTCCTGCGAAACCTTACGTTGCTTACATCCTTAGACCACAGTAACAATACTGCATAGATAGCTTTTATTTCACTGCTTATATTCATTTGTATCAGCAATGACCACAGAAGCAACTTAATAAATACATGCACTAATACAAACTCCAAATCATTCCACAACTAAAAACCCCACAGTTGTATTGTTTGGATTTGGAACGTACTTGGGTTGTTGTATTAAAATAAGTAACTAGATATAAAACTAGCATTGCAAACAAGCAAATCTCATTAAAAAAAAAAAAAAAAAAAAGAAATTTATTGCAGAAGAAAAAACCCAACAGAATTGTTAAAAACCACAAACAACAATATTGCAAATGATGTGCAATGTCTCCTAACAGAAATACTGCATATATGTTACCGAGCTACCAGAAAGTTCCCAAAGCAAGCCATGGGTATGCTTACACTAAGAATAAATGATAAAAGAATCTCAGATACAAACTAAAGAATATACACAAGCTTTTTTCTTCTCATGTCAATTCAATCTGGGTAGAGCATTTTATTAAAAAAAACAAATTAAGAAAAAGGCATCACATAAATTTTCTTTTCCTAAGAGACATTGTAATAAGCCATTCAGGTGTTAAAGTGCCAATGCAAGCACAAGTAATGCTTAATGAGGAAGCACTCAAGTAACAGTACGATCTACTGTCAGAGGTTACCTCAACTCTCTAATTTTCCAGTGTGAGACAACTCATCAGCAATAACCATTTTAAACAGTTTGCTACCAGATGAGTACTGGGGAAAAAACATATTAGTCACTCTGTAAGCTTTAAAGACAAGTTTAACATAAGCAAACAGAGGTCTTCCACAGTGATGGTCATTCTGAATTGCCTAATTTTAACAACCTCTCTTTCATATTTTGAAAATTACACAAATACAGCAGGAAATATATCTCCCTGTGTTCCAAAATGTTCATTAAAATGTCTTCATTTTAGCAAACTACCACATAGACTTCTTTCAGATTCTGTCACGGTGATTCCATTTTCCTTTTCTTTTTTTTCCCCCTCCTTTTTTTTTTTTTTTTCCTTTTTTTTTTTTTTAATTAAGATAATTATTACTGTCAGAGTGCAACACTCCAACACTCTCCTAGAAAAATATTCAGCACAGGGAGCTATATGACAACCCTCTGCCCTGTTCTGCCAACCCTCTCCTATATATGGAAACATCTGTGGATGCTCTGCATCCACGATCCATTTGGATCTTTGTGCTAACATTGTAAGAGTGCCATGAACTGTGACGCCGCTTTAAAAGCTTTAATTTATGAGAAGTGCAGTCAGAAAAAGTCTCTTTTCTAAAAGGATAGTAGAGGAAGACTTCATCAGGAAAGTTAACAATCTTGGAATTAAAACAGTGGATGTTTTAGACTTAAAGTAAAGAAAGAAAAGCCCCAAAAGCCCGCAGAAATTTATTGAGAGTCTACAGTTGCCTCTGGAGCCTACTCAATAAAAAATTAACTTCAAAAATTAGCACTATAATGTTAATTTACCACTTCAAGCTTTACTAGTGAAATATGCTAATAGATGTAACTGACAACTATTATGGTTAAATAAATATTACACAGAACATCTAGTGTATACATAAATGCAAAAAACATTAATGCAAAATTAATGTTTGAGTTGTACATACATTAATAATTACTGATGTTGAATTGCTGTTTAATGACCTACTTAAAAGTCTTGACCTGGCAGTACAGAGCAGCAAATATCACCAGAACGTCAATAACCTTCTCCGAATTTCAGTGGTTAAACTAAACAATGCATCAATTATTTTGTATCTAATTTGCACCATGTCTGGGTTCAGTTTTGTTTGTTTATTTTAAAGAAAAGCAACTCTCTTCCAGGCCACATACTTGGCCATGATTTCTGCCACATGGCTCATTACAATATTAACAGCAGTCATGTAGCTTTATTTTCTGCAATGTTTTGAAACTACATATCAGAACTGTGGAATGACCCAAAGGACTATTTCCATTCCTTGGAAATGAGAAGACTTAGTTGGGAGGATTTTTTGTTTGTTTGTTTGTTTGGGGTTTGTTTGTTTGTTTGTCATTCCACTGATGCCAGGCTGCCTAATTCATAAATTAGTTGTAAAATAATTCATAACTAGCTTTCCTTTGCTGAGATGATGGAGTGTCTGTAGGAGATGCAAGGAGACTTACATTATCAATAAACCTACTTAGAAAAGCTAAAAACGAAACAAAATGCAAAACTGAGACCTGAAGCCACTTTTCATCCTTCAAGCAAGCCATTGTCAATTAATTGGCTGTCCCAATACTTACTTAGATGAACATGATCATAACGCTACCTTATTGCTTTCTTGACCCTGCTAAAAAAGACAGAGAAAGCAGGACTTGCAGGTCATCTATAATTCTCCCTGCCGTGAACACTGAATGAAGGACATGATGAGTTTTCCTCTATTCTTTCAACCCTTTCATCAGGTTAATGAGCAATGTCACCCATAAAGAGGAAGGTATTTCTATTTCTCTGAAGTACAAATGGAAAAAAAAGGAAGAGTACAAGAGACTGCTCCCTGCATGCATATCACACGCGACAAGTTCAAATTTTACTGGGAATACAGAAGCACAGCTTTAACCTCTCCCAGAGGAACAAACTCGGAGGCTGATCTGCATTGATCTGATCACTATTTTTAATTCTCTCTGCAACAAAGGACCTAGACTGAGCTGCCAGCAGACCCTTGGCTGTGTCAACAGGTCATTCCTCACATCACCTAATTACACCTCGGTGTGACCCGGGTTAAGATACCCCACTGTTCCTCTCTGCAGCCTGCCAAAGAAACAAGAAGGCATTATCTGGTTAAATTCTTATTTCCTTCATACATCACATTTGGATGAACACTGAGAATACAATTACCGGATTCATACTGCTCTGAAAATACATAAAAACTGTAATTCAATGCAACTGGCATGAAAATTATTCCCTTTCCTCTATTCTAACTTTTGTTTTGTTAACTTACTGTTTTACCAATTTCATGTTGCTGGGAAACTGAACCAATGTCGAAGAAGAAATGCATGCCTTTTCTTCTGCATCCACATAATCCTGGGGTAATTTTTTTGCTTCTAAGCATTCGTTATCACACTAAAAAACATGAAGATTTACAAAGCCTGTTTTCATGCTGTGTTTGGTAGCTAAGGTAGATACTAGTGGCTATTTTTTTTTCCTCTGAATGCATCCTCTGTCTACAAGTGTTATATTTGTGAACATTATTCATTCAATTTACTTACTAATTTTGCATTTTTATGCTATTTGAATTGTTTATGGTTTTTAAAAATGCGTTTTCAATAGCTATTACTGAAGCTGTATTGGAGTAGCCATGTACCTTCCATAGAACTGCTCTGCAGTTGAGGTCTTTGCATCTTTTCAGAGGATGAAGAAAAAATATAAATCTAACCTCAAGTTACTGTTTCAGTATGACAAACACGCTCAAGAATCACAGCTCTGCAAAGTAATGAGAGGCAAAGATGGTACAGGAGGCAATACCTTTCACTAAACCAGCTACAAAAGTGAGAGGTGAGGAGGAGAGAAAAGAGAAGCTTCCAGGCTGAAGCCAGACCTCACTTGGACGTGAGAGTTGTTCAGTACTCTTTGATCTAAACTGTTATTTGCAAGAGCTCTTTTTTGTCTGGTTTAGCACAACCCTGGTAGAACATTTCTTACATTTACTGAAATGCAAGTAAACAAAATGCAAAACAAATGAGAGTTAATGACAAATGTGAGTACTAAGTAATCTTTGAATCCTCAAAGTTTTGTGACTCTAAGGATGCTGTCATTGAGACAAATGCTGCATTTAACACTGTAGTGTGTACACAGCTCTCATGTTCATCTGGATGGAATAACGGAACTTAGCTGTTTTCACAGACACTTTCCAGCCAATTTACCTAAAAACCTTTACTCACCTGCCTTTAAACTTATTTTATCTATTTGGATTATCACTGCACTTGCTCCACACAATACCACACAGCCTACAACCAGAGCAGATGGAGATAAAACTCCAGTGTAATTGCATTGTTTTGTTGTTTGGTACCAGTGGCAGCATCATCTGAAGCCCTCCATATTGCTTTTTGTGGACAAAACTGATTTACACTCTTGTGATCTTTAGCAAAAAATACAGCTTAAAAGCAGAGGGAAAAATATAACAATCAAGTATAGTGGAGAAATCTCTCCTATACTTCACTCCTCACCTCTCAAAATGAAATCTTGCCATATTTACAGGGCCAAGGAAGGCTTAGTTCTAATCACACTAACTTAACTGAGTCAAAGACACTGAAAATAAACTAACTTGATTAAAGACAACTCTTTTTTTACCTCATAGAAGTTGCAAATTCACAAATTTACAGCTTTTATGATGTTTTCTAAAGAACAAAATTTTCTTTATCATGAAATACCTATACAAATACAGACACATGTTCTAATAGCACTCAAAAGGCAGGCAAATTTTCTTTTTTTAAAAGCTTTAGGCCACCCCAAACTGCATTAGTCTGAACAAAAGAACCTTAAAAAGTAAACCCTCAGTACTGCAACATGCCACAAAGATTTTGTTCAGCAACCTGGTCTAGTGGAAGGTGTCCCTGACCATGGCAGGAGGGTTGGAACTTTAAGGTGCCTTCCAACACAAACCATTCTGGGACTCAGCTATGAGCAGTCTGAATGCTTGTTTCCTAAGCACAAATCCCATCCCATGACTTCAAACCCTTGGATGCAAAATATGATAAAACACCAGCATACTTCCTTCCACTCTGCCTGGAGTCCACACAGGTGGGACAGAGCAGTCCCACTGCTCCTGACATGACACTGAGTTTCCTAACACCTCCTCATTTTTGCAAGGAAAACCAAAGCAAATTCCATACCTTTTTACAGTCCTGAGGTCCATGTTGGACCCATAAAGCAAAACCCAGTTCCTGAATGCAAATGTTAAAAAAACAAACAAACAACAACAAAAAACCAAAACAAAAAAAAACAAACAAACAAAAAAAAAAACCCCAAACACAAAAAAACCCCACACAACCCAAAACAAAAAACCCAAAACCACACAACAAACTAGTCTGCTGTCCTTATTACTAGCAGCAAACAAACACATAACAGGTTAACCACTTATAAAATCACATTCATATACTTTTGAGCACCTTTTCTATTCTATTTGGAAAACATTTTGCTCTGCTGACTTCCCTATAAATCTTCCTATTAAAACCTTCATGAAAAGTAACCAGGGCCTTTAGGATTAACTAGATCAACACATGCAAGAGCATACAGCCTGGTACAACATCACATAAATTAGGGAGGCCATCAGATTTATTTACTTAAGATGGTAATTCATGGTAACAGCTGACAGTAAATCAGCAAAATGTTTCTGTTCCAGACAGAACAAAACACAGGAATCTCCCTCTTCCCTGCTGAAACATCAATGCATCGGGGCTCTGAGAAACAACCCCATCTGTTTTTCTCCTACACATACTTCTATGCAGAAGGAGCCTCTTCCAGTCCAACACCCTTTCTCTCTGCACCTCGCTATATCACTGCTCATTCTGTGCCACTTGCTTCTTACTGTAAGACTTTGCTTCTCAGGTACAGAGCACAGAAATCTCTCTCAGCCATCACCATGACAAGCAGTGATAAAGCAAGCTCCGCAGCAGGCACTGGCTTCCTTGCCTATGCACAGGGGACTCAGCACCCACATCACCTCTCGAGTCCTGGTGTGGTGGTGCAGCTTGTGCTAACAGCCCCACAGAGTTGCTTTCTCCCACCAGCTACCAGAGGGTGCAAGATGCTGCAGAAGCTTTTCTCCCTGTTGTGCCTAAGTGACCAAAACAGGGAAAGGGAAGCATGTTACACATCTGATTGTGCTTCCTGATGGATTTTCAGCAGGCTACCTACCACACCTATCCCTTTCCTTAGCTTTTTAAGTGGGGTTGTAGACTGGGAAAGATTGGGCAAGACAGGCAGAAAGCAGGCCATCTTCTATCTGCCAGAAAGGTCTTCAGAGAAGCACCAACCACTGCCACTAACACTCAAAGTAGGGTTACAGAAATACCATCACATAGACATAACGTCATGTAGTAACATTAATATTGCATGTGTGCTTTTTACAGTTATGTGCTAAAGTAAATTTCACACAGGCTGACTATGAGGGCCTTAGTGGTCCCTGCTGGCCATTCCTGGGACCTCCAGCCCCTGGCCATAGCTCCAGCAGCTGCATTCAGGCTCTGACCTCCAGGCCACACAGTCCTGGCATCAGTTGCACTACACGTGCATGTGTCTCCTGTCTCTTAGGTGGATCTCAGACGTATGTCACTTTATTTCCCAGTTTTCTGGATTAAACATTGTGTGCTGCCACTTTCCTCCTCCTTAAGAGAGAGAACATTAAAAACATGGCAAACATGGTCAAGAGGATTTACTCTTAACCTGTACGTAGCTTCTTTTTTATACCAGCTGGGGTACCTATCTCTGTAGCTGGTTTCCTAACATGAAAGAAATTTAAATGCAACAAATCAAAAGTTCTAATTTATACTTAAAATCAAACCAAGGTTCCCCACTGCTGCACTGAAATACATAGCACTTTCTAGCACGTGTTCCTTGGGTAAGTATTGCTGCAATACAGGTCTATAATTTAATACTCCCTGCTGACTACTAACACACTACTAGTATCTGTCTCCTATTACACACTGCTGCTGCAGTAGTTACCATGCCAAGACGACAATTCTCAGAAACATCTCTCTTGACTGCACTCAGGAGGTTTAGCAACAAAATAGAGTCAAAAGGTTACAAGAGAAGGAGATGTGAGGAAACTCTTCAGTCTGACTCCTGTCAGGCCAAAGTAATTTTTTATAACTCACCTCCTTATCCAAAGACAGATTTCAGTCTTTATTCTGGTTCTTTACAGGCTTTGCAACTCTCAAAAGTTAAAAAAAGCACAGAATAATTTTTTCAATTGCATGCTCCTGTGATGGTCTCAGTTTATAATCAATCTTTCGGGAACCCCTAAGCAGCAGCAAATTGTTCAAAAGACTCCCCAAGTAGTGGCAGAATTATTCCACACAGTGGTAGTATCCAATTTATCAGATTTAACTGAAAGGACTCAACAGCGAGCAGGGATTTTCAAATTAAGACTCTTCCAATGCAATGAATCATTTTGGAAATAAAAATTTATTTTAAAAATAACTTCGCTGAAGCAAGATGAAGATAGAAGTGAGGGATTTTGTGTGTGGTTTGTGTTTTTTATATCAGAAGTATATGAAAATTTGATTTCTAGAGCTTCCAAATGTACAACCTAGCTGGCCACTCTCCAGAACAGAAGACCAGAAATAGCAGTATTGAGGTAAGATCACAGGGTTTGCTAAGTAGCCACATTACCTTTGGAAGTCACTTATGGCCCAATTTTGCAAGAGCGGGCAACAATTCTGCTGGGTGACATCCTAAGCCTTGATATTTAGAAGGTGAACATCCATCTTTATGGCTTCTCAGGACAGACAGCCAAAACTCACCCATAATTTCTGACAATCTCAGCTGTATGTATCTATCTGAGCTGTATGTACCTCACTGCTCCTTCTGCTATTACCTTCATGTACTCCAGCTTCTTTTACATCTTCCTTTGCTATTTGGACTTGAGAAATCTAAATTCTCAGCTGTTCTGACAACTTCAGACAAAGTGAAGAGTGACTTATACAGACATGCTGAAGGCTTCCAAATGCTGGGGAAGTACAATTCCAAATACTGATCCATAACGCACAATACAAGCTCATCTAGAGTTTAAAACTTAACTAAAATTATTAAGTCAGGAAAGAAGAAAAGAACAGGAAATTAGTTCAAGACATAGCTAAGCAAACC